>NW_026782846.1:0-102027 GCF_031769215.1 Ylistrum balloti
GGACGAAGCATGATGGCTATAGGTCATCTTGACCCTTTGGGTCAGATGACCTAAAAACCCAAAATAATGTTACAACAACAACAACAACAAAATATATGACTACCTATGTAGGGACCTCCACATGGTGGTAGTCGGACAATGTTGTATACATCAGTGTACAATAGCTAATACCCTCAAATCAATAATAACTTAATTAAATTTTCAAATCTTACATGCAGTCACTGAACCCTAAATGACCATAACACACATCTGAATTTAGACAGTACTGCCTATTATTGTTAATAAAATAAGGTTCTGAACTTATGTGCTCTACATTTACACATAAACTATTATGACAGAGATATGGGAACAGTCCAGATCACTTGACAATTCTAAATTTTCAGAAAAACAAATAAAAGCAAGTCTGTGTGCATGTTTCTTTTCCAATTTAAATCACTGGGGTCCTTAAATTACAGAAGTCCTTATTTTCCTGTCCTTGTTACAGGTCCAATCCAAATCCTACCCTTATATACCTGTTAATCCCAGCCTTCTCCTGGACTTTCTATCCTACTATAAACCTACTCTCATCCTACACCCCTCCCTAATATACATGTTAATCCTGGCCTTCTCCTGGACCTTCTATCTGCTACTCCTATAAACCCCCTCTAAACTTACTCCTAATCCTACATCTGCACCCCCTAATACCCATGTTAATCCCTGCCTTCTCCTTGACCTCCTTTCAGCTAATCCTACTCCTATTAACCTCCTCTAAACCTACTCCTAGTCCTCCTATTTTCTACTCCTAATCCTACACCCCCACTCCTAATATACATGTTAATCGCCGCCTTCTCCTGGACCTCCTATCTGCTACTCCTTCTCCAACACCTGTCTTTACACCGCTTACTCCTTCTCCAGCACCTAACCTAACCCTAAGCTTTACCCTAACCTATAACTTTCTAAGTTCCTTAAAGTCAGGCGCAGCATTTCATGGACCCTTTCAATGAACAGTCTGGCAGAGAGGAGGCACCATTGAACCCTGTTCTCCTGTCCTTGATCCTTCATGTCAAAGGCCTGAGTTAGGTTAAGGCTGACCTGACAGCCCTTGAACGCCACCAGGCAGAAGGTTTGAGGCTTTGTCCACCATGAGATGTGAAACTCTCCCTCCTTCCTAACCCCCGACATTTCCAATCTATAGAGGATAATGTGGAATACCCCCATAAATCATGCCCTATCATACCCCCCTTGAGTGCAAATCATTGCAAACCCCACCCCACCTTTCACATGAAATACAACCAGCCCTGGCCTAAATCCTTCCCCAATCAACATATCCACTAAGTCTACCACATCCTGTACTCTCCCTACCGACTTTACAATTAACCTCTACCAACTCTAAGCCAAACTTACTAAAGAACTTTCCCTTCCTGTCTCCCTTTATTAGCCCTGCCTATCAATAAATCTATGGCCAATAATGACCACTTTCCCCTGAACATAGTAGCTGTAACTCAAACTTAACTCTGTGGTTAACACTTACCTACAATAGAAGTAAAATTAAAGATGTTACAACCTAAGTAATACATCTAACTAACAATAAGTCCAAACTAACACCTACAATGCTGAAAGTCATTCACACAAATCTTCAGCTGTAGTGTAGTGCAAAACCCTCAAGGTCACCTGCCTGGTCCACGTAGACCTAAGGAAATGTTGATAACAGAGTTCAATGTCCAGCTGAGGCACAACATTGGGAATTTCTCCAATACAGTTGTATCCTGAGGAAAACAGAACTTCCACATCAATTGTTGTGGAGGAAAGTCACAAACTGTCACTTCTCTTGATTAGTTTTCAGTTGAAAATTTCTTCCACCAGCTGGAAATTCTCTTTGCCACAGGCAGGTGTCACATCAGGTTCACAGGAGTCCTTCTGTGACTCCCTCCCCGGGTTGGTGTGCCAGCGATGCAGGTACATATGAAAAGTTGAAAAAAACTATTCACTACTATCATAATAAGTAATTAAACTAGTAGAATAGAATCACATTATAACAACATTAACCTAAATAATAAACTCTAAGTGAGATCATAGGTCCCACAACACATCAACTTCTGCGGCCGTCTATGTTGACGTCCAAGTCGTGATACTGGGCCTACCCACAATTCCTCCTTGGGTTCACCTATCTCTATGGGTTCATGTTTGTCTATATAGTCCACCTCATATCGCTATCTACACTGTCATGGAAAAGAGCCAGAGTGTCCTCTAAGAGTTCCTCCCAGACATCATCACATGCTGGTTCCCAAGTCTTGTCACGATCAGGAACCTGTGCTTCCATTCCACCCCCAAGTGCCTCCTCCTCTTTCTCATCCCATGGGAGATAATCCTAAGCCACTGTCGCCTCTATTCTTTCATCATAAGTAAAGTTTCAATCCATTAAAGTGTACAGCTTATTGATTCCTGCTCCCAGACCTACAAAGGATATAATTAACATCTGACAATGTTGCTTCAATCAGAAAAGGCCCTTCCAATATTTCAAAATTTTGAATCTCATCTCTCCTACATCTCGCGGTATAAAGCAAAACTTTATCATCACCCCTAATGACAACCCATGGATTTTAGAATTATATTGAAACTTCTGTTTCCTCGGCTATTGTTTTACATGTTCCCTTACAATAGTTTCCAGAGGCAAATGGAGGTCCAAATCAGATTGGTCAGTACTTAGTATCCCAATTAAGGTACAAATAAACCTTTCCACCAACCAGTCACATCTGGGATGATACAGAGAGGTCCTAGTATTTCTCATCCATAAGATTTTACAAATTTTCTTGAAAAGGCTTGGACTCAAAATCTGGACCCTGGTTCGAGTTAAGAATGCCACACCTAGAAAAGGACTTACCAATAAGTATCTGTGCTATGGTTTTTGCTTTCTAATTGGGTAAGGGGGAAGCCTTTTTTCACTTAGAAGAAAAATCTCCTACTACTAATATTCATTTGTTTCTCTCTGTTTGGGAAAGGATCCTAATAAGTATATGACTATTTTCTCCATAGCTTTACTGGCTGTCGTATCAACAAGAGAGGCCCTACAAGTACAGCTCTTCTTAACCCCGTAATCATTTTTTACAAAAACTTAAATGTAATTTTTCGATATTGGATGCTTTATTCATTCCCCAGACCTCACAACTATAATTCAAAATACTAGCAACATATGTATCAAAGACATGAAGTTGTGTTTCAACGTTAAAATCAGTTTTCCTGCACACATTGATTACAGTAAAAAGTGCCTTTTTTCCTTGTACTGCAATTTTTTTTCTGAGTTTTCCTGAATTTTCTATTGAAATTTAACAAAACACCTACGTAATTAAACTCATTGATACTTTCTAGTTTGCATCTGTTATAATTCCATTTATCACTTTCCTTGATTTACCCCCGTTTGTAAAAACCATCACTTTTTTTTCTATATTGATAGTTAACCCCCAATCACTGGTATATATCAACAAAGCATCTAACACATTTTGTAAACCCTCAGGTGTTTTCAGTTAACAGAACCATGTCGTCTGTGTACAATATTAAATATTTTTCCTGTCTCGCCCTCTTAGATAAGTTTATATCATAGGTTTTGCCTGTTAAGGAAGTCAAATGTTTTCTAATAATCAATAAAGCAGCAATACAATATATTCTTATAGCACTTTACTAGTTAACATCTGCAGAACAAATATCAATAAGTCGTTTATTCAAAATTGAAGTAAAAAGTTTTCCTGAGCAACATATTAATGTGATACCACAATAGTTATTTGAATCATTTCTATTGCCCTGTTTAAAAACAGGTACTATGTTAACAACAGACCAAGATTTTGGATAGTTTCCAGACTTAGAAATATTATTAGATAATAATACTGGATGTGGTAGGAGTATATCTTTATCCTTAATGAAATATTCATTTATTCGTAAGTTGTAAGCACCAGCTTTGGAAGTATGTTATTTGTTACAATTTCTTCTTCAGTAATGTCATCATCTAATTGGGTGGTCGGGTGGCGCAGTGGTAACGTACTCGCCTTTCACCTAGCTGACCAGGGTTCGATTCCCGGAACAGAGGTGAAAAGGTAAGGGGTCACCTGCCCGACCACGTGGCTTTTCCCCCGGGTACTCCGGTTTCCTCAAACAATAAGACCCCTCACGCGCTTACATCATGGCCAACAAGAGTGATTGACATAACTTGTTTCGCAATTGTTGTAAAATAAATAAAGTTTATATTAATATCTAATTCTTGAAATGTATAGTCAGGTACATTTCCATCTATGTAAGCATTCAAACATTCCAAACCATTTTCTCGTAAATCTTTGGATGATTATCCATGAAAATGATTGAGGAAAGCTCGCTCATCTATATTACAATGTAAATTACTAGTATTACCATGTTTTCCAGGCAATAAGCTGCACTCAAGTATAAGCTACAGGGCTGGTTTTTAGCAATTTTTTTTAATTGATCCATGATGTGGTAACCGTTATGTTGACCAGGATGTAATAAGCTATTGTAAACTTCCTCTATGGCATCTGAAGCAACCATGAAAGTTCAGAAGATATTATTGCCATTCATATTAAAGCATAAAATTAATTAAGTAAATCCACAAAAATGCTATTTTTAATTCAATCATAAAATCATCCTGTATATGGTTGCAAATGGCATGACGAACAGGTAATCATAAAAAACTTGGAACCGACCTCTTGTACATATGTACCAGTATCCTTGGTTTAAATCACTATTTTTTTTTTTATTCTTAGCGGAAGCATGACATGTTACATGAACCACTTTTATCATACAATGTCACAGAGGTCAATATTGCAAGTGAATGGCCATTCCAAAATACATAACAGTCAGGAAAATATCCATATTATACGTTTAGTGTTATTAACATCAGGAACATTTCTTGATGCACTTGCATACAATTAAGTTTGCAGCATCATCCCAACAGTGTTTTCTTGGATAAAATCATCATTATATGGTTGTCTATTAAAATCACCATACAAAAACTTGGAACAATACCTCTATACATAGAAATCTGTCTTCAACTGAAGCGAGAAGATCATTATCACATTTCTCATAGAAATGCTGTTGAGGAGGAAATGTAACAAGAAATAAATAAGTACTAATGCCATTCATTAGATAATGATCTTGCTAGCTTTATCAACATGATATTGTCATTACTGTTATCCACATAAGAGTAAAATTTAGATGTACTTGACATAAAAGTTAACAACTCATACCTTTAACAGTGTCGTCTTGGATAAAATCATCAATACTGGTTTCTATTAAAATCACCAAAGCTAAATACTTTCCCATTGCAATATAAATACAAATCATGTCTTCAAATGCGAGAAGATGTTGTCACATTTCTCATAGAATGTGCTGTATGGGATCAAAACAAGAAATAATAAGTACTAATGAAACCATTAGATAATGACTTGCTAGTTTATCAACAAGATAAGTCATTACAGGTAAATTTGGGCTAATGTCTATAAATAGTCCCTTAAACATGGATTACAACTCCACAACCTTTACCATGTAGTATTACTGATACCGACTCAAATGAACACTATCGCTGTTTTATTGTTATTGGCAAATCATCATCAAAACAAAACAAAACTATGACAATAATCATTATCACTGATTAGTTTTAATCCCTAGGATTCAGGTGTATCAGTATTACCAGAATGCATTGTTTGCTATACACATGTTTTTTTAGAGAAAGAGAGAGGGGGAAAGGAGAGTGGGAGAGGGAGAGAGCGGGAGGAAGAGAGAGACAGAGAAAGTTGTCACGGAAAATTAAACAATGTGTCTATCAAGGAGTTGTACAGTATTTAAAAGCTTCAGTAAGTATTTATGTACTTCACATTTGTTGGCATATTCAGGGTCATGTATCAAGAAGCTGTTTCCATTTACTCCAATCATTATCTATTTTCTTGATAATTATCTCTCCTTTTCTAACAGCAGAATATTTTTCAATGCGATAGGCATCCTTAATAAGTTTGCACAATGCATGTATTGATAAGGTTGATTGTAAACATCTTGTCCTATAAATATATTGTTTTATTGTTAAAATGATCATATTATCAACCCTCTAATTCAATAACCCAAAAATGAAAGTTTCTTTATGAAAAGCAAAAGGAATGAATAAGGTATCAAGGAGAAATTCAAAGTCTTGAAGGAACTTTTGAACCTCTGTACAATCCCATAACATATGAATTATTGTCTCTACTTCGTTTTACAATGGTAACAATATGGACTATCAACAAGTCCAATTTTGAATAAAAAGGCATTACATGTTAAGATATGATGATTAATTCTGTATTGTAACCAATGTAATTTAGAATTTATAGTCACCTGAAAAGGTGTACTATATATTAGTTTCCAGGTTTCATCTTCAAAATCAAACAAATCATTCAATTTTCTTTTCCCATTTGAGATAGAATTATTTTTACATAACAAGCCATAGAAGTCTTTCGTCCCCTTTCTGTGTTTCAAAATTATTTTCAAGTTTGTTGGTATATAGGGATAGCTTATTGTTATATATGCAATGTTACTAGACAAGTGATTTTTTCAAATAAAAATTCAAAATAAATGCTTTGATATGTAAGAAAGTATGTGCCGTATTTGTGCATAAATTCTGCATGGATATAAAATGAACTGGTATTACAATCCTTAATCATATCATTTATATAATAATACCTTTGTTAAACCATTCTTTATAAAAAAGACTGGAACCCCCTAAAGTGTTTGTTATACCAAATAGGAGTTTTCAGTAAATGTATTGCATCCTTATCACTTTCTTTAATAACTAAATTTCTGCATGCCTGAAATACATCTTTTCAAAACAGGTTTCTACATCTCTGCTGACAGTATGCTATATCAGGCCCAAAGTTGCTCAAAATATTTCTATCTGCATATATATTAAATAAAACTTGCCATTTACCCGCTGATGTATAAAGTCTGCGGATCCATGTAAGTTTCAATGCGTCAATAAAAGACTTTATGTTAACTATTTTAAGAACCCCCTTCCAAATAATCTTTAGTTACAACGTCTCTTCTAATTTTATCTACTTTACTATTCATAGGAAATGGTATAATTCTGATTTTAAATATTTAATAAAATCATCATCCGGATTAGGGAGTGATATAAAAAGGTGATTGAGTTGTGATATAAGTAATGACTTTATTATATTTATCTTTCCTATTGGTGTTAAAATTCTTCTGCTCCAGATCTTTATTAATGACTTTAGCTTCACTAACTTCTTGTCATAATTCAGTTTAGGTATTCGGTGTAGGTCAACATGAAATTCTAGACCAAGGAGTAGAAATTAATTTTTCCCCCATTGCAACATTAATTCTGGGTAGTATGTCTCATCACTATATTTTTGGACCCCTATCCATATAACTTGAGTTTTACTTACATTAATTTTTAGCCCAGAGATTTTTGCAAATTTAGTGAGTTCCTCCAAGGATTCCTTTAATGATTTCTTGGTTCCATCTAAAATGAGAGTGGTATCATCTGCATACTGAGAAATTAACTGAGGAAAATTGTTTACTTTTATACCATTTATACACTTGTTATTTCTCAATTTAATAGCCAGAATTTCTGCACATAATATAAAAATATACGGGGCAATTGGGTCCCCTTGACTGCAGCCCCTCTTGATATCGAGGAAAGATGAGAGATTACCACCTTGATTAATTGCTGACATTGAATTATTATGGAAAGTTTTTATCCAACTAACACGCCTTTTATTAAAGTTATTTGGATAAATGAAGTAAATAAATTTATTCAAATTGAAAACTTTTATATAAAACTTTATTTGTTTAAAATGAGACTATAATTTAGAAATATACTTTAAAATTGTTCTATACTTTAAAATTACTTAGTATTTACAAAAAAGCAGAAAATATCCTAATCTTATAATTGGTTAGAATTAGCCACTAAGTGGTACTACAAGTTTTTGGAACAAGACATGGCAGATTAAACTCAATTTAGATGTCCTGTCAAAAATTCCTTTCCTTGCAAAAATTACAAAAGTGTTCTTATACTTATTTAGTTCAGCACTGTAAACAGTGTTCATTTGTATAAATCAAAGAAAGTGGTAGTCACCTATATGTAGTTACTTGTTGACACCACTGGATGTATAGAATAGGCTATAATTACATAAGGCGTTATATTAGGCTTTACGCTTACGTAGGATTTTCATGTAGAGCGACTTCACACCATGTAAGGGATGCTTGTCATACGCAGTAAATTATTTCTTAATACCTTACCATAAACGTAACTTTGTATTGGCTAAAGTCTCGTAAATCTTAATTTGATTGGTCAATCGGACTTCTCATCCTTTTTGAGTATACTAGAGTTTCCAAGGTTGAGCTGCGTCACTCTGAATGCAGCACTCAAGAATAAAGCATATTAGAAACCAAAGAAATCTCTTTTTATACTTCAGTCTCATCGATATTCCTGTAAAAATGTCATCGCACAACTTCTAATATCTTGACCAAAATTTTTAAAATTTAGAACTTTATCTATAAAACTCCAACTAACACAATCGAAGGCTTTCTCAAAGTCAATAATCAAAAGCATACCTGGAATAAGGAGTTCCTCAGCATAATGTCATATACTAGTCTTGAGTTTTCCCCTATAAATCTGCCAGAAATAAATCCTGACTGGTCTAAATTTATCAATTTATCTATAACTGATTTCATTCTTTGAGCAATTGAACCAGATGCAATTTTATAAACAATATTTAGAAGACAGATAGGTCTCCAGTTTTTCAGAAATTGTCTTGGTTTATCTCCCTTTGGTAAACATGTGATAATTCTCTGTCTTTGTGTTATTGATAGCTTTCCCTGACCATATCCAAAATTAATAGATCTTACTACAAATTGTCCTAATTGTTTCCAAAAAACCTTAAAAATTTCTGCTGTAAATCTGTCTGACCCAGGGCTTTTATTATTCTTCATATGTTTCAAGGTATGTGATGCTTCAGTATATGTAATATTTCCTTCTAACAATAAAGATTCTGCATTGTTTAATTTTGGAACGTTAAAATTAGATAAAAGCTTGTTTAAATCTACATCTTCAAAACTGCATTCACTAGAATATAGCTGTTCATAAAATATTATTTCACTCAAAATGTCTACCTGTTTTCTTATTTCTTCCCCATTTTCTATTTCTATCACAGGGATAATCTTTGAGATGAAATTTCTGTTCTCCAAGTTTAAAAAATAATTAGTAAGTTTTTCCCCCTCTTCAATCCATTTTGCTTCTGACCTTAAAATATTACCCTTCATTTTAGATGTTCTTATATTCTCTAACTCTTCCTTTTTCACCTGTTATTCTTCTAGATTAAATTGATTAATATCAATATTATTTTCAAGTTATCTATAGATTCTATATTAGTGTTTTCTTCTTCCACTTGCAGATTTTTCTTATAAGATGAAAATGAAATTGCCTTTCAAAGAGTAGGGTCTCTAGAAAAAGCTGATCATTAAGTTATTGCAAAGTTAGTAACACAGCTATCACCATTAAACCTACAAACAATTATACTATATGTAATGCTGGAGACTTCGACGTGTTAAACATTGGCATCATATTACAATCAATGACTGCTGTCGATCATCAACTTGGCAGGTATTCATTAAGTCAATGTTTCAGTGATCTTGACTATTTCGACGTGTCACAACAAGCTACTGTTGATATCTTCACTAAGACTAATATGAATGCAAATTGACTGGATTTCATAAGTACTCATATTAACGTATTTGGAAGTAATTTGTTTATCAGTAACAAAAACTACGAATGCCATAGAAGTGCAAACAGTTTAAAATGTAAAATAACATTTATCAGAAACAAAAATAGATAAATAAACCTATATTTACTCTGATCTATTTGACATTCATTAGACTTTATCTTTTATCCATGAACTTTTGCACATGTTAACACCTCAAACCCATTTCATAGCTACACTATCCACATTAATGTAGTGTTGGTACGGAACGGACAAATCTGAAACTCGGAATACAAATGCACACGAAGCTGAGTGTTCAAATTATATTTTCAAAACGTGACAGAAAAGTTTTCTGGTAATATGTGGTCTTTAATTAATTAGCTATCAAAATCTTATTTTAACAATCAAAACTGCAAATAACTTTTTTTGTTATTAAATATCTCTTATTAGGACTTTTCACCAAAGCTGGCACAAAAGACCAACTTCCGGTTTTCCTTAGGGGTCACATTTTTAAAACTTCAATGTAGGGTACCAACGTATACGAAACTACTTCTCAAGTTTTGAAAGACCTAGAGACTTGATATCTCATGCATATAAAGTTAATATAATTGTATTTAACTGTTGTTAATTTAGATGACCTTGACCCACTTTCAAGGTCACAGGGGTCAATTATATCAATAGCATTAAATGACGTTTTCTTACTTTAACAGAGGAAAACAGTTACGTGATTTAGTCAACAATGTACTGTAAAGACTTGCTTTTGATTAGTATAAGCAAAACTTCCACCAAAGACAAATTTCAGGTTTTCCATCGGGGTCAAAGTTCAAAACTTTAATGTAGGATACCAACGTATACGAAAAGTCTTCACAAGTTTGAAAGAACCTAGAGCCTCTAGAGACTTGATATCTACTTCATATAAATTTAATATAATTATCTATAATTGTTGTTAATATGGATGACCTTGACCAAATTTTAAGGTCACGTGAGTCAATTATGTTAATATCATTGAATGACGTTTTCTTACTTACTAAGAGGAACACAGTTACGTGATTTGGTCACCGTACTGTACTGTACTGTAGAGACTTGCTTTTAATTGGTTTAAGCAAAACTTCCGCAAAAGACCAACTTGCAGATCTTTGTTATTAATATAATTGACCTTGACACATGCTCAAGGTCACAGGAGCCAATCATGTTAAGAAAATAAAATGATGTTTTCCCAACTTTGAAATCTGAAACTATAATGAAATTTGGTCATCAACCTTCTGTTGACACTCCCTCTCAAAATTTCAACTTCCGATTTCCGGTAGGGTCCAAAATTTCAAAGTGCTATTTCGCCAACTTTTAGAAATTTTTTTCAGAAGTTCTGAGGCCTGGAGATTTGATATTTCAAATATAGCAGTGAATACAGTGAATATTTCCTTTAATTTTTTAATATCAACAAAACGTTTGAACTGCAATTACTCCAAGTTACTTAGAATAAGCTCCGACGAAACATCAATATTTCAATACTCGGGTGCATTAATTAACTACCTGCAGCGAGCCGATTCAAATAAATCGGTTACGTCTACCTTGACTGCTGTAAATAAGGGTAAAGAAATGTGGCTACGATACGCTTGCAAGGGATTTGGCGTCACAATAGTTCAATGACATTAGCTATACGAATTGTAAATAAGAAATAAACATTTTACAAGAAATCCTTGGTAGTGTTTAAAGTGCTATTTTGCTACACAATCTTTTACATAATCTTAATAACCAAAAGTGCCAATGTCTTGATATTTAGTCACAATAATGCTACTGCAACGTTGAATTAGAACTATCAATATGAATGGTCTTCACTTAGGTTCAAGGCCAAAGATGCCATTACATAATGAGGAAAAATAGGATGAAATTTAGACATCAGTCTTCTGTGAGCTTATGTGTACAAAATAAATAATATATAAATCAAATAATTTGGAAATTAGCACCCAGCTCTTTCAGACAATAAAAAATATCCGTTTTTACAGAAAATGTGAACACGAACACATGTACATTAATTTCCCAATCATTTTGTAACACAATTTTACATTATATTTCGAGTTATGAAATTGGACAATCAGACTTATGGATTTCAATATCGTGGAATTTGTATGAATAATATATTTATATAAGTTGTTGTCATTTTAAAGTAAATTCAAAACACATTTTTGTGTTTGATCCTTATTTCAAAATAACCTAAGTTACTAGAATCCAATTATAATAAACTTGATTAATAAAATTCCTACCTCTAACTGGTTAATTAAAAGATTTGCATGTGATATATATATTATTTCATTTCATTTGGCAACGGAAGGTCACGTAATGGTTTTTTTTTTTTTTTTTTTTTCACATATGACTATTTCTTTCTGATTCACACTACTACACTAAGCTTACATGGGTCTTTATGTAAAACACTTTAATGGAACAATGTATAGTTTTTAATTTGACACCAAGATTCATAAACAATATGGTACGATTCTTCGAACTAGGTTATTCATGGAGGGTTTCATAAATTTCGAAGGACTCGTGATCTTATGTATGGGTGAAGGAGGACTAAGGTAATTTCCACAACAAGAATCTAATGCTTTCTTGTCCGAGTGCTATAGTGGTGTACGTTCTGTACCACATATATGGAGAGGGCAAGTTTACGCGTGTTTTACCACCGCGCCAGTGACCCCTCTATACTATAGGCCTACGCACAAATGACTTACCAGAAAAGTAAATAAATCACTGAGTAAAAGGCCAAGTTATATAATTAGGTAATGCCGTTGTGCAGCATCCGTTGTCTGGCGTCTGCAACATGAGGTTCGGTTGACAGGCCCCTCGAATATGGCCTAACAAAACTTGAAAAAATTCAAAGTCACAGGGGTCAATTATGTTACAGTCATTAAATGACATTTTTGCCATTTCCGAACAGCAGTGACAAAATTAGGTCATTTTCCTTCTCTTGACACTTGCAGTCGTCTGTTATTATTAAAACTTTTTTGGAGAAATTAAACTTCCGTTTTCCGTTAGGTGTCAAAGTTTTCATTAGGTGTTATTTGGACTACCAAACGTTTCGAATCTTCCTAAGTTCTGTGAAGACTGATGACCTGATATTTCACATTTATAGCATGCTAAAATAATGATCAATCGAGTTTGATAATTTAAATGACCTTTACTTACTTTCTAGGTCAAAGGCGTCAATCATGTTAAACATTCCTAAGAATCCAATTTAATATTTTGAGAGGAAAATAATTGTGAAATTTCTTTAAAAACCGCCTTTAGACCAGTGGACACTTACTATTGATAACAATAAGTAATGTTAAAATTCAACAGTACTATTGAAGATTCCTTTTGTACTTTGATTTCATACATAGTGCCTATGTAATGCAGACATTACCTTTAATCACAGGCCAAAATAGGTAAAAAGCCCGTCAAAATTGTCTATGACAATTTCTAGTTACCCTTTGGATTTGACATTGAGAGACACACCTTAGATATAAACAGCCAACTGCCGTGGTCCTCTGGAGTCGTGACCCTGCACGCGCGCTGGCTTTCTCGCGATAATCTCGTTCGTTTTTGTGCATGCCATGGTACACCGCTCACTTTGTCGGAGGAACTTCCACTTATGAGCATTTAGAAGAGCCCGCTGTCGTCTACTAAAAAAATGTAAGTTTTTTTTTTAGAAAATATCTTACCATTGTGTCGACTGTCGTAATAACGGCAAAATAAATGTGACTATTGCCATGTAGCCATCACTTT
This sequence comes from Ylistrum balloti, assembly GCF_031769215.1. Taxonomy (NCBI): domain Eukaryota; kingdom Metazoa; phylum Mollusca; class Bivalvia; order Pectinida; family Pectinidae; genus Ylistrum; species Ylistrum balloti. Next base: position 13,485 of record NW_026782846.1, read on the forward strand.
CATTTACCGTCTGTTGACTGTGGTGAGTTAATCAATTATCGATAGTATACCGTATTTATGCCAATAAACGCCCCGTCTCTAATAAACGCCCCCCACCTGTTTTCTCAGTAAATTTCAATAACTCAGGAGTCAGGTTACAAAGCTTACCTTTTAATAAATTTTAAATTCCTGGTATCCATGAACATGAACAAATGAATTTTGGCACAAGAAAATTACACTGTCATGACACATACACAAGTAATATCAATTTAATCCACGGTTCATTTCAGTATACTGCAGGTCTAACGGCCGGGACTGCCGTACGAACTACTGTCTTCACTTTCACTTTCACTTTCGCCAGTCTTGCTCTCACTCAGTTCTATTTGTGGAATAGAAGGCGCGTTCACATCACCCATTCAATTTTGCAAAACGTCATCTGCAGCTTGGACATCCTTTTCACTAAACCCCTGGAATTCCTCATTGTCAGAATCATGCTGGAAAAATATGATCCTCGCTACCGTCCAGCTAATTTGTGATACCGCATTTTTTTAACGATCTTCTGATTGTGTCCGGGCTAACGCTATCCCATGCTGTCTTGACCCAAGACAACATTACCGCTTTAGATGGGGCTTTAGGATTCCCTGCTTTGGTTTTCTCAATGGGGCCACTGAAACACCATTCGTCATACAACTCTCCAAGTTTTTGTTTGAAGGGTTTATTCCACGAGACATCGGCTGGCTGTAGCTTACATGTACATCCTCCGGGTATAACACATGTCTGAATTATATTTTTGACGAACCAGTTTTTTTACATCTTCAGTAAGATGACCACGGAAAGCGTCCCATACTAATAACCGCCTAGCTGTATTATTCACACCCAAGAGTTTTTTTAACAAAAATTTTATACTTTCCTCGTTTGCCCAGGATTTTTGTCCGGCCCCGCACATGTATACCACAATACCACTTGGTATGTCATCTTTCAGAAGGGGACGAATGCCTGGCATGTGCACAAGGGGGGCGATTTTAGTCCCATCGGCATATGCTGCCAGTGTCACCGTTATTTTTTGTTTTTCGTGGCCAGTGCTGTAAACTCTGACCTCCTTTTCCCCCTTTAATGCCAATGTCGATTTTCCTGGCATGTCAAACCACACCAGAGTTTCGTTCATGTTAGCGATATGGCTATCGGGGTATTCTCGTAGCCGACGCATTTTTAACACAAAATTGAAAAAACTGTCAATATGATCATCAATTAATGAAACTTCATGTTGTGCCACATGCGTAGATTGCCTGAACGAAATGTTATGTCTCTTTTTGAATTTAGAAAACCATCCATATGAGGCCTTGAACGATTGACTACCATTTGCCTTATGCATATGCAAGGCCTCAAACCGCAATGCTTTCCCAGTCACTCGTATTCCGGCCTCCCGTCTGTCCTGTAGCCATCTCATCAGATTTTTGTCAATATCTTCATATTTGACATGCCTCCCACCTCCTTTACAGCGTTTAGATGTTTTAGAAAGATTTTAAAATTTTTCTTTGTTTTGACACCAGTCCCGCACTCGTTTTCTGTCAACACGAAACACTTTCGCGGCGGCATGTTTACCCTTCTCCTCTGCGAAGGCGATTACTTTAAGCTTGAAAGCAGTGTTGTAATTTCGTTTTGTCCCAGACATTGTTATCAGGTTTGTGGGATTTATTAAGAAACAGACTGGCTTATATACCGCTGTGTTTTTTATTTTGTTATGCAAACTAGGCCTACAAGCAATGATGAACATTGTACGTTTTTGACTGAAGCTGACACGATTGACATCGTGTCATTTCATACAAGAATTCAGGTTATCAGAATGCAATTGACAACAATGTTTAAGGCTACAACGATGTTGGAATTACTGCAATTTTCAAATGCATTCTTTGCTGAGTAATTCGTTAGTTTGTTAAACAATGTTTTTAAGTGGCAGCCATGGCATGTCACGACCAACAAATCATGAAATTTTGTGTTCTATTAATCGCCCCCTGTCTGAAAAATTTCACGCCCCCGGGGCGTTTATTGGAATACATACGGTATAAACTTTTTATGTTACCTAAAGCTTTGATACATGTGTGCAGATGCATTTCACGCCTTCCATCGAAGGATGTATGGACTCTGTTTTAATGTCAAAACTTACTCCACAGCACCCATTACAGATCTGTATGCTGATCCACACTTACCTAATTTATAATGCACACATGCACTGCGATATTTTACCAAGCCTGGTATAAACATGCCACAATAATCATCCCAATTTTTACTTTAGCTTTTAGCAGACAAAATTCATTGGATTCATATAGTATAATGATTAGTCGGTTGTTGATTTTGTAAGCACTGAACATTGCCCGACAGTTCCCACGGTTCAGGATTCCGTCTCTTCCCGCCTTCCAACTTTCCCGAAAAGATCGCATACATGTCCTGTGTCGTCATTACAACTGCATCTCGGGTAAAAATGACCATCAGGTCACTTTGATCGGTCCACAAAGCAATCAACTAATTAGTGTCACACCATAGTTAGATCACTTATCCCCTCCCAAGGATCGTCATGGTCGTGTGCACACTCTTTACCTGAAGTGAGACTGTGTAAGCAACCCCTTAGATTATATAATCCCTAATTAGATAGAATTGGTACTTAAATGAGATGTATGATGAATTATCACCATATGGAAACCACCCAGCATAAAAAAAAATCATGGAAAAACAAATTTTGCTTCAAATATATCGTATGGAAATTCCTGCAATCCTGGAAATTTGTAGCAGAACTACAAAATATTACGATAATAAACTATAGACAAATGCCTCTAGTGTTGAGAATAAGGTACTTCCTTAGTGTTGAGTATGAGATATGTCTCTGGAGCAGTTTCTTTATTTTTCAGTTATTTTTGTTACAAAACATATACAAGACGATACAAACAAACCTCCTCCCACACGCTTGCATTTTTCCTTGCACACAAATTATGAAGGAATTGTTTATTTTCTATTGTAGTTCAAACCTGGATATATTTATAATTTTAAGATGACAGTTTAATGAGATGCACATATTGACCTTGATTGACTCCCAGGGGCTGATGGGTGGAAAAAAAGTTGGTCAAATTGACTAAAATTTCAAAGATGTTCTACTGTTCCTGGAAGAAAGATTTTATATAGGAAAATTTGAGTGAAATTTCTTTTACTTCAAACTTGGTTAGAAGCTTTAGCTTGGGCCAGCTTGTATCATGTGTACAATATATACTGAAAGGATAAAGAAACGCAGGGTAATATTTATTCTGATATTTTGAAAACGCGTTATCTAAATAAAGTGAAACTTTGTGGATTGAGTAATTAGGTCATATTACACCTCTTCCACATCCTCTTCTCAACACCACCTCTTCCACATCATCTATGGACACCACTGCTTCCACATCCTCTTTAGACACCTTTTCTACTACATCATCTTTGGACACCACATTTTTCACCTCCTCTTTGGGCACCTCCTCTTCTATGTCCTTTTTGAACACCACCTCTTCCACATCCTCTTTGGGCACCACCTCTTCCATATTCTTTTTTGACACCATTTCTACCACATCCTCTTTAGACACCACCTTTTTCACCTCCTCTTTGGGCACCTCCTCTTCTATGTCCTTTTTGAACAACAGCTCTTCCACATCCTCTTTGGGCACCACCTCTTCCACATCCTCTATGGACACCACCTATTTCACGTTCCTTATGGACATCACCTCTTTCACATCCTCTTTGGACACCACCTCTTCCACATCCTCTTTTGACATCACTTGTTCCACATCATCTTTGGACACCACCTCTTCCACATACTTTTTGGACACCACTTCTTCCACATCCTGTTTGAACATCATCTCTTCCACATCCTTTTTGGACACCACCTCTTCCACATCCTCTTTTGACATCACTTGTTCCACATCCTCTTTGGACACCATCTCTTCCACATCCTCTTTGGACACTACCTCTTCCACATCCTCTTTGGACACCACCTCTTCCACATCCTCTTTGTACACCACCTCTTTCACATCCTCTTTGGACACCATCTCTTCCACATCCTCTTTGGGCACCACCTCTTCCACATCCTCTATGGACACCACCTATTTCACGTTCCCTATGAACATCACCTCTTTCACATCCTCTTTGGACACCACCTCTTTTATGTTCCTTGAGGACACTACTTCTTCCACATTCCCAGTTAACACCACATCTTCCACATCCTTTTTGGACACCACCTCTTCCACATCCTCTTTGGACACCACCTTTTCCATGTTCCTTGAGGACACTACTTCTACCACATTCTCTATGGACACCACCTCTTTCACATCCTGTATGGACACCATCTCTTCCACATCCTCTATGGACACCACCCCTTCCACATACTCATTGGACACCATCTCTACCACATCCTCTTTGTACACCACCTTTTCCACATCCTCTTTGGACACCATCTCTACCACATTTCCTTTGGACACCACCTCTTCCACATCCTCTATGGACACCACCCCTTCCACATACTCATTGGACACCATCTCTACCACATTTCCTTTGGACGTCATCTCTACCACATCCTCTTTGTACACCACCTCTTCCACATCCTCTTTGGACACCACCTCTTCCAGATTTCCTTGGCACACCACTTCTGCCATGTGATTTTTGGACACCACCTCTTCCACATACTCTTTGGACCCCACCTCTTCCACATCCTTTTTGGACACCACCTCTTCCACATCCTATTTGGACACCACATCTTCCACATCCTCTTTGGACACCACCTCTTCCACAACCTCTTTGGACACCACCTCTTCCATATTCTCTTTGGACACCACCTCTTCACATCCTTTGAACACCACCTCTTCCACATACTCTATGGACACCACCTATTCCACGTTTCCTTATAACACCACCTCTTCCACATTCTCTTTGGACACCACCTCTTACACATACTCATTAGATACCATCTCTACCACATTTCCTTTGGACACCATCTCTACCACATCCTCTTTGGACACCACCTCTTCCATATCCTTTTTGGACACCACCTCTTCAACACCTCTTTGGACACCACCTCTTCCACACCTCTTTGGACACCACCTCTTCCACATTATCTTCTGGACACCACCTCTTCCACATCATCTTTGGACACTACCTCTTTCACGTCCTATTTGGACACCACCTCTTCCACATCCTCTTTGGACACCACCTCTTCCACATCCTCTATGGATACCACACCTTCCACATCCTCTTTGGACACCACCTCTTCCACATCCTCTTTGGACACCACCTATTCCACATACTCATTGGAAACCAGCTCTACCACATTTCCTTTGGACACCATCTCTACCACATCCTCTTTGTACACCACCTCTTCCACATCCTCTTTTGACATCACTTGTTCCACATCCTCTTTGGACAACATCTCTTCCACATTCCCTTTGGACACCACCTGTTACACATCTGCTTTGAACACCACCTCTTCTCCGGACACCACCTCTTCCACGTTCCCTGGGAACACGACCTCTTCCACGTCCGTTTTGGACACTATCTCTTCCATGTTCCCAGGGGACACCACCTCTTCCACATCCTCTTTGGACACCACCTCTTCCATGGTCCTTGAGGACACTACTTCTTCCACATTCCCAGGGGACACCACCTCTTCCACATCCTTTTTGGACACCACCTCTTCCACATCCACTTTGGACACCACCTCTTCCACATTCCCTTTGGACACCACCTCTCCCACACCTTTGCACTTTTCATTTCTGTAATAATTACCATAACTTTAGTACACCATCTCTTTCAAAACCCTCATGGGTTTGGGTTTTACCCTATGGGGTTTCTCTTGTGGAATCCCTAGGGGTTGGGTCTCTCCCTCCAGGAGACGGTTAAGCAGTTCAGAATACCCCCAACATTCTGCTACTTCGGGGGCCTTGTTGGCAGGTCCTAAGAAGGTTCGCCAGACCTTTAGGACTTCCGCCTCCCTCGCAGACCTGTGGTCTCCAAGTCCCATGGCTGTTAGGTCCTCTGCGTCTAAACGCTGTATGGAAGAGCCTCCCTCTAAGAACCTCCCTCTCTGGAGCTGACTCCTCTGGTGGCGTCTTTTCCTCCCTTTGAAGCCCAAAAAAGTTTGTATAAAGAAATGATTTTGACCCATATTAAAGGTCACAGACGTCAAATATGTTAAAACCTTTAAACGACTTCTTCCAAAGTACTGGACAGCCTAGAATCATTATATTTGGCTGGAATGTTCCTTTGATGTATCCCAACAAAGTTTGTGAATAGAAATTACCTTGTCCCATATTCCATGTCACAGAGGTCAAATATGGTAAAACTTTTAAATGACTTCTTCCAAAATACCGGAAGGCTTAGAATCATTATATTAGGCTACTATGTTCCTCTTATGGTGTCCTACAACAGTTGCTTAAAGAAATGACCTTGACCAATTTTCAAGGTCACAGGGGTCAAATGTGTTTAAACCTTTAAACAACTTCTACTTAAATATTAAAAAGCCTAGAATAATGATATTTGTCTAGTATGTTACTTTGATGAAGCCCAAGAGAGTTTGCAAAAAGAAATCACCTTGACCCATATTGAAGGTCACAGATGTCAAATGTGTTTTAAACGACTTTTTCTGACTAACCATTTATCTAAGATAGTGATATTATGCCAAATAAGGTTCTCAATGATGCCCGATAATATTTGAGAAAAGAAATGACCTTGACCCATATTCAAGGTCACAACAGTTTAATGCATTGAACCTTTGAATAACTTCTGCTTAAGCAAAAGGCCTAAAATCATAATATTTGGCCAAACGGTTCCCTTTATACTTCCAACATAGTGTGTGTAAAAATAGCTTGACCTATAATGATATTTAAGGTCACGGGGGTTAAAATTTGGTAAAATCATTAACAACTTCTGATTGACCAAAGGCTATCATATGTGGCCAGTGAAAGTTTCACAAAGGCTTATATACAAATATGTAAAACCTTCCATTAACTTATGAAAGGAATATATTTGGCTGGGAATTTTCTTGGCATAATATGGAATAAATTATAAAGACTTTTCACAGTGATGTCACACTGTTCCAAAAAATAGATTAGGCCAAGCCCCCTGGAGGTATGAGTGGCTTGAGCTAAATAATGTGAAAAACTACATGTTAGCCAATTTCTTATGTTTTATTCACATCATTAAAATACAGAAAACATGATTGGAAAGAGAATTGCAAGAGCTTCATTTTGATTTAAGATTCTTCATAAATATAGCTTAAATAAATAAGAAATTCTAAGTTGATCCCATTTGCTATGCAGTGTTTATAGGCCTACTTGGGCTTAAATGACCATGTTGACATCACTAATGATACACATGAAACATTTTATTATTGGTTTTGAGTTAGGATTATGGTTTATAATTACATGTACCTTAATTTTTCCTGTCTTTATATTTCATTGTTGCTATATATTGTTGTTGACTTGTGCAAGTATAAAATATGTTATATCTGTGTTTGTAAACATTTATCTAAAGGGCAAGTAAGCTTCTGTTGTCCTGGGTCATCCGTCCAGCTATAACTAAGAGTTTTTCTGCTATATTGTTTGATTTAAAAGAAAGTTATCAATTATATTTAACTGGAAACATCATAAGAAAGTCTCAATTCAACATTGCACAGATGAGGGGGCTGACTAGTAAGGGAAAGAGTAATTGGTCATATTACTTTAATCATCTACTATGGAACATATGCACAGATATAGTACTGTTGGTCATAAAGATCCAGGTGAACGATACAGGCCCTTTGGGACTCTTGTTCATCTTTCTCCTGGGTGCTCGGATATTGACCCATCTGAGTAGTTTGACAATGACCCTATCGTTGAGGAGGGTTCCAAGGGGGGAAGATGTCCCTGAGGCTGCTGAAGCTGAGGCTCAGCATGCTCTTTCTGGGATGTGGGCCCTCATCTATTTCGACGACTCCCTCATGCTTCACTTGGTGAGGGAATCGCTAGTGAAGGACACCTGTCTGGTCCTGAAAGTCTTGCTCAGATTCGGCTTCATTCCTTCCAGAGAGAAGTCAGAGGTCTCCCCATCTTAGGACTTCATCTTCCTGGGGAACTGTTTTGATGTGGTTCGGGGCTTAGCCCTTCCACCTTTGGAGAAGTTCGAGAAGGCCAGGGCTCTGACCTTCATCTCTTGGTCACGTCCAGATGCGTTGGTTCCTCAGTTTTCTGGGGTATCTCAACTCCCTGGCAGATGTGGTCCCCCTAAGGAAGCTTCAGGTCAGACCTCTCCAGATGTTCCTCCTGTCCAACTGGGTTCCGTCATCCAGGAAGTGGGAGGCCTGAATTCCTCTTACCCAGTCAATCAGGGTTCGCTCGCTGGACCATTCAGGAGAATGTTCTCCGCTGGGTGCCTCTGACGAAGCCTGTCCCCGCTATGACCCTCTTGATCCCGTCTCTATCTGCCCATCAAACGGGTACAACGAGATATATCCTCCCAGTCAGTTTCCAGGTGTTTTTTTCAGGTCATTAAGTACGCTTATGAGCATTCTGATTATCAGGCTGTGAGGGTGAATGTGCAGGCTCATGAGGTCAGGGCCCTCGCTGCGTCCTGGGCCCTTCTGAGTGGGTTTCCTTTCAGGAGGTCATGTCTGCAGCTTTCTGGCGGGGCAGGAATACCTTCACAGATTTTTATCTGCGATACATAGCTTCCCACTCTGAAGGCCTGAATTCGTTGGGACCTCTGGTGGTGGCACAGTCAGTGGCTGTAAAACACGCACAACACATGGTCATGTTGTGATTGCTGTTAATTGTAATTAAACCATTAGATGTGTGTTATTAACATTAAAGCATTTATGCCAAAAATGACCGTGTCAAGGACTAACTAAAACATCAAAAATTTTCATTCTTTCTGCCGCTGTTAGTCTGGGTGTGTAGTTGATATTTCCCAATAACAAGACAGAATGAACTCCCTTGTCGTTTTGTCATAGGTTTTCAAAATATTTTTTCTTACGTATGATCACAGGTAGGAAAAACGATCTAGTTAAAATTACATGCACATTTGATACGTAAGTATTTATAAACCTGCAAACTCTCAATAAAAACGTATATTTTGGCAGAATTTAAAATTTTTCGTCGGCTGGACGTATTACTAAACTTTTCTGTCCTAATGTACTGAGTCACGTTAGACAAATTTAAAAGCGTCGTGCTCGTTGTTTACTTCCAGGTATCGAATTGAGGTTCGTGTTGTGTCCTAATTTTGTCACCCTTCAGCACAAAATAAACTTAATCTAGATAGAAGATTTGCAAATTAAATGTTTATGTCAACTTTTCGGTTTGATAACGTTACGGAATTTGTGTTCTGTCCTGGAGCATCGTAACGTTAGCAACTAGGTAAATCGCCGACAAAAAATTCAAGCTTGCCGGGGATGCAGATCAAGGTAGTTTTTATTCCAACATGGAGGAGGACGGTGACAGCGGTGGCAGGTCGGCGCCTCGAAAGGCGACCGTTTTGGTAAGGATGAGTGATATTTTTTTCTGTCCATGAAAAGTAACGTTAGAATGATGTAACGTTAGCAATGTCTACTTATATTAAAGCACTTTCTCCATGGATAACTCAGTTGACGCGTGCAATTTGAGAATTATTTGAGATATCTTGACGAATGGTAAAGTCATTCAAACTTTTAACACGCAGATGTTTCATAATTTACAAAGTCATTGCTAACGTTACGTCTTGGACATTTTTCAGATTGCTATCGTTACGATTGGGACGGAATTGTGCTATGCTAACGTTGTATTAGGACGATCCTATGCATTTCTAACGTACATCTGGCCTGGATCTCTTGAGAAAAAAACTCGGACAATTTATTTTTCTCATGAAAATCTCAATTTTTATTGAAACATTTGCTTATGAACGAACGCATGAATCCAACTGCATTTTGAGTGCTTAAAAACATCAAAATGTGCTATTTTTATTTTCTAAAAACTTGAGTTTACACATAAAAGTTGATTTAAAACATCCTGCTATGTATTAATTATTTTGATTAAAGTTATTACAAATACAAACCAATACAATACAAGACGTGTCAAACGACTTTTTTTTTTCGAGGGATGTCCTATTTTTAGAGGGGAGGTCTTCTTCCTGTCCATGTGAATTTAACGAGTGACCTGTATATTACAATTAAATGTCCCAATATTATATAACCTGGATGTATGCATAAGCATAAATATGGTAAATTATGGCCAATGTATTGCAAGAAATTTCCCAACATGTACATGTTGTGCTGACATTCATATTGATGTAATAAATACAGATGTATGCTTCATTTATTTTTTGTTTCTGATTTCATGAAAAAATTATGTGTTGTGTTATTATTTTTGGAAATACATCATTATTCGGGCTGATATGGGGTATGATATCAAAATGACCCTATTATAAAGTTTTTATCATATATATATATATGTTCCCTTGTTTTCTAATTCAAAAATGTTTTATTGAAGATGTTCAAGTGATAAATTCTAACATGAGATCCCATATTCAGTAGATCATTGACGTTTCTCTGCCCACAAATTGATATCTTCTAATCTTGGGTTTCCAATGATGTCAAAGATATGAATGTCATAATACACTACCAGTGACGTCACTTCCAATGAGTGAGATAAAGTCCTTTATAATATCGTCATTTTGATATCATACCCCATATCAGCGCGAGAGCCCGATATCAATCCTTGGACCTCTAAAATTCTAAATATTGACCGAGGCAGCTGAATAGGATTCTTTAGAGAGAGTCAGACATTTTTATTTTTGTATGTTTTAGGGCCAGTCCACCATGTACAGACGGAATTTAAAAAATATTGATAATGAAAGGTATAAAGAATATCTTAACAAACAAAAACAAAGAATGAAAGCCTACAGACAAGAAATAAAGAATGATGAAGAGAAAATTAAAAACCAGAGAGAGAAAGCTAAAATTCGACAGAAACAATATAGGGAGAGAAAGAAATTACAAGGCAAAGATGTAAAGAAAGAAAGCATACCAAAACCAAAAACTCCAAGAACAAGATCTACCATTGAAGCCCAAAGAAAACAATGGAAGGAAGCAAAACAAAAGTACAGGCAAAACCTATCAGCAGCTCAGAAGGCTTGGCAAAAGAGAAAAGACAGGACTAGAAAAATGGAGAAAAAAATGAAAAAGCAGACATCTCAGACTGCATGTACCATGCCAGTGACATCACCCGCTTGCTTCAAATCAAAGAGGACTCTGTACAACATTACGGCTAAAGCGAGGAAAACACTCCCAAAATCCCCGAGTAAATTTGCCACTGTAATCACAAATCTGGTAAAAAACAGCACCCCTCAAAAAAGGAAAGCTCTGGCGACACTCCTAAGCCCAACATTAAACAAACAAAGAACAGAAGAAAGGATAGAGGATGAACACCTGAATGACATCATGCAGGCAGACAAGTTAGACTCAGATCTGACAAAAGATAAGGATGAAATCATGACACGGGTGGACACGGTAGACTCTAATCGCAATAAACACAAGGACACTAGAAAGAGGAGACTCCAATTACAGGTACAGCATAAATATAAGATCTCGGCTTTGACGATTCGACAGGTAAAAAACTTCTACCTAAGAGAAGGAATTTCCGTCCCACTTCCACAGAAACGGTATACAACAAAACATGGCCCATGCTATGTGATGCAAGTCTCATTGCGAGGTGCATTTGCATTGTTTGTGAAAGAACACAAGGGAGCAAAGATCGGTTTTGTAAAATTCACTACACTCCGGCCGAAAAACATACGTCTGTTGAACACTGGAACTACTGTGTCTGCACTGTGTGCCAGAACATCTCGTACAAGTTAAAGGCTCTCAACAGATGTACAACGAAGAAAATCAGGGATGTAGATGAACTTCTGAACATTGCTCTTTGTGCAAAAAATGATGGTCAACGCTTTCATGCAGCTGAGTGCATATTTGGAACATGTGAGAAGTGTAAAGATTTGAACCTGGAAGACAATTTATCTTTGTATGTTGATTCTGACAGAAAGGATAAAAAACAGGAGGTATCCTGGAATCACTGGGAAAAAAGTACAATAGATGGAAAAGTAAGGAAAGTACTAAAAACCAAACGCTCCAATGTAGACAACTTGATCAGAGAAATGATGGTAGATGTAAGGGAACCAATTCAAAGTACAAGTTTTCCTCAGCATGAATTTGTTGGTAAATGGCAACAACGTCAATTCTCTGAACTTAAAAGGAACCTGCCCCCTGATACGCTCCTACTTGTGATGGACTTTGGGAAAAATAAAACTGTTCGCTATCAAGATGAACCAAAATCGGTATACTACACGGCAAGGCAAATTACCCTACACCCAATTGTTGTGTTTTACAATCATCCAGAAACATTACAACTTGTTACACGAAACTCCCTTATATTCCTGAGTGATGATATCAGCCACGATCACCATGCTGTGAATCATTTCTTTGACAAAGCGGTTTCCCATGTCAAGGATCTGGGAATTGACTTCTCCAAGATCATTGTCTTTTCGGATGGATGTGCTTCTCAGTACAAAGGAAAAGGCAGCTTTGCAGACCTGAGTCTTAAAGATATCAGCATTGAAAGGAACTTCTTTGGTTCAGATCATGGCAAGTCTGAGTGTGATGGAGAGATTGGCTCAATTAACAGAGCTGTAGATATGGCGATAGTAGGGAGAAAGGCGGTCATTTCTGATGCAATGGAAATGCATATATGGTGCATGGGAAATCTTAAACTGGATGAACCTGGATCAAAAAGAACCTTCTTCCATGTGAAACCTGGAGAGATAGACCGAACAAGGGAGACTACCAATGTGAACTCTTTGAAAGGATGTAGGAAACTCCACCAGTTCATGAACATACCCGCTTCTCCTTACAAGCTGCTTGTAAAGAAGCTATCTTGTTATTGCACAAATTGCAGGGATGGAGACTTCAAACTATGCATCAACAAGGAGTATACAGGTGAAATTCAAGAGGTATCCCTACTCCCTTCCAAAGTTACAAAGCCAAGTGGAAAGCAAGAGAAAACCTATAAAAAGACAAAGTTATCGACAAAGACAGCGAAGACACCAAAGTCAAATGAGAAACTAGGACAGGTTTTCCCTGGGACATCCAATTCCAATAGGAAACCAGTCAAATCTACAGGGGCTTCCCACGGGACACCGAAATCAAGTGACAAACCTATCAAAACAGAGACTGAAACATGTCCAACCCAAACTGTCAAGAACACTGTTGATCTCTGGGGAAATTTGAGTTCTTGCAAGACCTATGAGGAACTACAAGAGGTAGTCATCAATTCAGAAGCTCCTCCATTGCCTGAACCAGATATGGTTACATTCACATCCCACAGGAGAGTTATTGATGAAAAGGCCCTTGATCTTTTGCCAGAAGAATTTGCAGGCAGTGGTCTATATCCATCGATTATATATGGGGATGGAAATTGCCTGCCAAGGTGCGCTAGTTTGATTGCATATGGGCATGAGGAAAACCATCTAGAAATGAGGGCTCGCATCATTGAAGAACATGTCCGAAATGAAGACAAATATCTTGATGACAAATACTTGACAAGAGGAATCAATCCAGAAGGTTATAGAAATGTTGCAGTCCAGTTAGCAATGTTTTCGGAAAACTACAGAAATGAAGAACTCAGCCCACTAGGCATACAGAGACTTTACAGAAGAGAAGTCCTTGGACTATGTAGGAGCGGCAGATACTGTGGGATGTGGCAGATTGCTGCCATGGCAAATGTCTTGAAAAAACCAGTAATGTCTGTTTATCCACAACATAGTTCAACTCATATCAGAAAGGACATGCACAGAACATTTGAACCATTTGATAAAACAGTTCAATCTGACACGGTCTTTATTATGTGGAGTAACCTATTGGGAAAGAGCCTTGCAGAGAGAGAGTGGACTGCCAATCACTTTGTTCCACTGCTAAAACTTTTGGACTTGGACCCTGTATGTACAAAAGAACTCCCTCTTGTGGAAGATGTTTATGACAATGGAGATGATGATTCTTTCATCAACAGCAGCCTTGTGAACAGCATCATCGATGGACTCTGCGATACGTTTTCTGTGGTGGGTATACTAAGAAATTACTATAATCTGCCAAAGGTAGATTTCCAAGGGTCATAAAAAAATTATAACTTTTGTCAACGAATATATTCACTAAATCTGAAGGACTTTCAAATTAGTATTTTGTTTTCAAACAAATTGCATAAAAAATAATATTATCATATTGATGGTATAATACCAGAAAATATAACAATATGGGATTCGTCAGTATCAGGCTATGTCAAAATCAGTCAAGTCCCATTTTCATCTTCATTTGCACATTATATATATATTGGTCAACAAGTCAATTGGTGGCCATTATCAAGGATGATTAATATTGTCAATTGTCTGTCATCGCCTGTTGAGTCAATATCTCTCTCTTTAAATAACTAGCCAAAAGAAATTATTACATTTGTTCTGTCAAAAACATTTGAAGATTTGAAATTGGTAGATTAATCTGTCTGTAATCTTAAATTATGTCTCTTCATGATTAGTAACCCATGTGAACTCGAGCATTGGCTTTTATATTATACATACTCTTTACAGGAATCTGATAATGATTGGTCAACCCTTAAGAACCCTGTCAACATGAGTACAGCGGACCCCACGCCAGAGAACCCTGTTGTCATGAATACCGCGGACCCTATGCCGGAGAACCCTGTTGTCATGAGTATCGCGGACCCCACGCCAGATAACCCTGTTGTCATGAGTACTGCGGACCCCACACCGGAGATGGTTAGCATTGTAAATTGCCTGTCATCAATAGTCACATCAATAGATCTCTTTTTAAATAACTAACCCAAAGAAACTGTTACATTTGCTTCAATATTATACACGTCTATTTACAGGAGTCTGTTAATGATTGGTCAACCCTTGAGAACCCTGTCATCGTGAAAACCCTGAACCCCATGCTGGAGAACCTCGTTGTCATGAGTACCGCTGACCCCACACCGGAGATGGTTAGCATTGTAAATTGCCTGTCATCAATAGTCACATCAATAAATCTCTTTTTAAATAACTAACCCCCCCCCCCCAAAAAAAAAAAACCAATTACATTTGCTTCAATATTATACACGTCTATTTACAGGAGTCTGTTAATGATTGGTCAACCCTTGAGAACCCTGTCATCGTGAATACCGTGAACCCCATGCTGGAGAACCTCGTTGTTATGAGTACCGCCGACCCCACACCAGAGAACCCTGTAGTCATGAATACCGCGGACCCTATGCCGGAGAACCCTGTTGTCATGAGTATCGCAGACCCCACGCCAGATAAACCTGCTGCCACAAGTACTGTGGATCCCAAACCGGATAACCCTGTCACCATGAGTTTCAAAACCCAAGACCCTCTACTGAAGATCTGCGGTGGCCAATCAAGTGTCCAAGTCAGGTGAGAAACGTGATAGATCATACATGTATATACATGCGTCCCATGTGTGTGTCTGCACCTTTCCACTGTGTGTACAATGTACATGTGTTCCATGTATTTTTTTTTTTTGTATGTGTGTGTCTACACCTATGAATTGTGTGGGTACATGTATACAGACCTGTTCTTAAATATTTGTTTATGAATCTATATATTTTATGAAGCATTTCTTTTTGTCATATTTATAATTCTACCCCGTGTAATAATGTATAATTTTTCCAGTTATAAACCTGGGCAATACGTACTCGTTGCCCATGGGAATTGTTCATTGCCTGCTGTGGTAAGTAATAATGTTGCAATGTTTAAGTTCCATTGAAACAGGTAGCTGTTACTGGCACCTGGTTATACAATTACATGTTCTCCGTCCTGAGTTTCAGATAGTGTTCTCTTTGTTTTTATACTTTGAGGTTTGATTATTATTTGTTTCCACAATTTTTTCTCTTTTGATCATTATCCTCTTGTATCTATTTAGAGGTGTAATGATCTGTAAATCACTTTATTTTCACGAGTACAAAATTTAGTGAATTACCGTCGGACCATTTATTTACGAAGATTTGAATTCACAATCACAGTTACTTTTCCTATATGCCATAAGTAAAAAAATGATTTTCAAAAAATTTCGCTTGAGATTTTATTAAAATCGTGATAGTCGTGTAGTTATGCAAAAATCAATATCTCGCGAAAATTAAAGTGATTTAAAGTATAACAAAGTGTTGATGTATCATATCGTGGTCATGATACATCGTTTGCAGAAGCAGTCTTTGACTTTAACAGTAGACAGGCGGCCAGAATCAATTGAAAATTGGTTCAGAGAGTATGCATAGTGTGTGTGGAACATTAATGAATTGCTGGAAACATATTTAGTAAAGTTTTGATGCCATGGAACAGTTGTAAGTGTTTGTCAAATTTCAGCAATGTAGGATTCTGTTTATCAAAACATATATCTGTGGGCCCATTATACTTTAAATTTCAAGTCTATAGATTAAACAATTACATTTTAGACTTTGTTATTTGGCATAATATGATGACTGTAACCATCCTCTTTGCTCTTTGTTCTTTTCTTTCCACTGTGTTCTTTTCATTACTTTGTTTCCTTGTACAGTTATTTGACCGTTAAGGCCCATGGGCCTCTTGTTGAAATAATGAAACCGCTGCAAAAAGTTTGGTATGAAATATATTGCGTTACGTATCGACACACCCTTAGTTTCTATGCTTTTGCAATCTTTGTTTAATAACAACCTTAAATGTTTACCATCATGATATACAAACCTGTCCAATGTGATACTTGTATAAAGTGACAGCTGATGTGGTACCAGTAGAACTAATTGTGAAGAGACATCCTATCTAGTGAACTACATTTTCCTCTGTTCCAAGCAGTATCTCATTAGACAGGTTTGACTAGAGGGTAATTAATAGTCTAGGTCACTACTCACTAGCTCAGTTGGTAAGGGGCTCGGCTCATAATCTTGGGCTAACCGGAAACGCGAGGGTTTGGGCTTCACCCAGGATTGCAGGATGGCTTGTGGATTTTGGAGAACTGAGACTCTCTTTACTGTCCTGTGATACTGTGGAAATATTCTTGAACAAGGCACTTGTTCAAACTTGAAAAGTTGACAGAGAAAAAAAATCATGGACGACAGAGAAAAAAATATGGACAAGGTCTGAAGCCGATGTACACAATTATAAACCTCCTTGCATTGATCTTTTTTTTTCTTTCAGGTTGATGAGTGGCCATATGTCTTTTTTCTCAATAAAAAAAAGGGCGGTTGGGTAGTTGGTCCAATACGTCATTCAATTTTGACATCTGACATAATACGAACGCTTGAACCACCTGATGCAAAGATGATGGGCTCACGAATCATGTTCAAGTTTTTAGGTATGGTATTTCTACTGGAAATATTTCTGTTTTTTATTCTTTGAATTGTAAAGTGTTATTCCTGCTCTTTGATTAATGTCTGCTAAAGCTAATTTCATCCATTTTCAGATCTTTAAAATGTGGATGAAGATCAGTGCAAGTGTGAGACAGAGTACAAGAACATACCTGGTACGCAATATTTGTGTGAAACAATACCATATATGTGGCAGGTTATTTCGGGTTATATACTTGGTAATAAGTGTTTAATATACATTACAAGTCAAGCATAAAATTAGTCCTTGGATTTAGACTTTTATTCATCAAACATGCATTCAAGAAACTGTTGAAAAATGGAATAAAGTCCTTGAAAATTACAAGAAAAATACCTTAAATTTGGCTTTCTGAATGTTGTATGAACCATGTTAATTTTGTTTTCTAAATGATGTACATGAACCATGTTAAATGGGTAACATTTAATTACACTTGTTCACGGCAGGGTAAGAAAATAGTATAAAAAGAATGTCTATAGTGACTTCACTCATCATGCAAATCTACTCAAAAACTATTATAATTCATTTTCTCTTGCTTTTCAGATCCCTATCTACAGATGAATGAACTGTTAAATCTACTAATAAATCAATTAATAAATCAATGGACATCTTATTATTTTGTTGATACCATATATACTGTACCATACTAATATTAGTGGCTTTCGCGATATATGTCAGATGCACTTATTCATATTTTGTGGTATAATTTTATTATAAGAAAATATTAAAATTTACTTTAACTTTATGCACACAGTATTTACAATCACATGCATGGGCAGATCCCCTTCCCCAAGGATTGTACAATACTGTTGCACACTTTAACAGGGCAGGGAAAGAAAAGAGAGAGGGGATGGGATCCACTTAAGCCTCATGGAAGTACACATGTACCATGGACATTTTAGAAAAAAAATGTCAATGACAATTATTATGAATTGAAAGAAATAAAGAATAAAATAAGTGCATGAAAAAAGTTGTATATTATATGTGTACAGAGCTCTAAATGGTAAAAAAAATGCATAAATACATGTACACTGAATTAGAGTGTTGCACCATACGCGTGAACATATTAGATGAGGTGACCTCATGGCCCCAAACTCTGATGCCTCCCATTGCCGTTTTGAGGGAATAAAATATGAAATAAAAGGCACTGGGTGAATTCTCTCCCTTAATGTCATGTTAGCGTTCGTTTTTCCATCGTGTATGTAACATTAGCACATGAAATAAGAAATCTTAGTTGAATCTGAAAGATATTACAGCAAATTTTATGATTTCCGTCCTAAAAGTAACATTAGCACTGGGTAAATTCTGTCTCTAGGTCACGTTAGCAATCGTTTTTCTGTCCTCAATGTAACATTAGCATGCTGTGACGAGGAATTCATTATTCTGGACAATTCATGGGCTGAACATGAAATATATAACCTTAATATACATATAGTATTTTTAAAAAGTGCAAAAAACTGGTTTTGTTAGATTTAAAAGATTTGAAACTAATTTTAACATTTCCGTCCTGAAAGTAACATTAGCACTGCATAAATTCTGTCCGAATGTAACGTTAGCATGCATATTTCCGTCCAATATGTAACGTTAGCATGCATATTTCCGTCCAATATGTAACGTTAGCATGCATATTTCTGTCCAATATGTAACATTAGCATGCATATTTCTGTCCAATATGTAGAGTTAGCATTGGCCAGAAGAAAAAAGTGATATTTTTGTCAAGTTATATTTTTTTAGCTTTTTCATTACAATACTTGAACAAAAATGTTTTGATTAATTGTTTTATCTGCTATTATCTTATTTCTGAGACTTATTTTAGCAGACAAACTGAAAAAAAACTTCAGTATTTACCATGTACTGTTACACTAGATTCAGACATTGTTAAAATATTTATTTTCAATTCTTAAATAGTAAAATTTGATTTTTTGTTTAATGAAATACCAAAACAAGGAAATAAGATGCTTAAAAAAACACTTGAGTGCCTTCCTTTTTGAAAAATAGGTATGTTAGGAACATGGTGTCTCTGTGTGTATCTCGTGGGTCTCCACTTTCTGTTGCTATTTGCACAATGTAAAAGTAGAAATGTATAAATATTTCTATATTTTATTAGAATTGGATGTTTAAATATTATCATACTTCAAAAATTATCCAAAAATATGCATTTTTAAAATTTGACTTGGATGGTACATAAAATGGGATTTTCTGTCCATGTCACGTTAGCATAAATGAAATCTGCCGTAGGCAGTCTCCTTTGCAAGGTGCTGACGCTTCAGTTGCTGCAGATGCCTAGCAATTTGTCGACTGGAGCCCTGTAAATTGCAATAAATGTCCCAATATGTGAATTTATAAACATCAGAAGGTCTGACATAGATAGAGATCAAGGAAAATTATGAAATCCAATTCAACAAGTAAGAAATAATTTGTGAAATTTAGGAAAACTTCCTATAAAGATGTTGCTCAAAATTTTAATTGTCAAATGTCACAGAGGAAATATTTCCATTGTCAAAAGATAACAGGCATATCCTATTCATCTCCAGTGACTCATAATACATAATTGGATTTACTAAAAATCACACATAATTTGGCCAAAGATAGCCATTTTTAAGTTTAGTATGTATTGGAAGATTCAATATTAAATTAAGTTTTTGTTGAATGAAAACTTGTCAGTAGTTACTCTTGACAGGTAATTGAAGGATAGCTTATCAAAAGTAATGACATGGGGAATAGTAATATGTCAAGTTATGACTGTAAAGTTGCGTTATTACCGTATTTTACCGCAAATAAGCCCCCACACCCAGTTCAAAAAAGACTGTCAAAAGAGGGGAGGGGGCTTATTTGCGGGCAACCCCCTGTTCACGAGATGTACGTGTGGCCGCCATCTTGGATTTGGACTGCAGTTGATAACCAGAGATGGCTCGACCCTTAGTGCGTTCCTCGACGAACCAGTCAAACACAGCGTCGTCAATCTTAATGGACCTGGGTGCTGGGTTAGTGTCAAGCTTCTTCTTCTTGGAGTCTGTTCCTTTTCCATGGCCAAGGAGTTTCTCAAATTCTCTGTCCCACTGTCTGACGAGTTACCTGTTGACGGAGAATTCTCGTGTTGTCTGATGGAGATTTCGGCCATTGTCCCGGAACCAGTTGACAACTTCTCCTTTACTGTGTAACGTCTTCGTGTAGCAGGCATGATGATTTGTGTCTTGGTTGGATTTTTACTCTCTATCTAATGACACTGATATGGCTACGGATATGATACTTCAAAAACAAACCCTTAATAATTACACCTGGTGATTAAATGGAAGTTACTCTTTGATAGCTTTTCTAAGTTTTCATTGTCAAATGTTATTACCAATCCTTCATCATGTCTGGAGAATCTTTATACTCCCACCACAGTTCAATCAGAAAAATATAAGCAATTGTACTTGTGAAAACATACGTTTAACACTAGCAAGTCAGGCTTAAACTTATTTCAGTTGTAGAACATTTTTCAGATATGTTTGGCAGTTATATGTGACATTTGTTGTGGTGTGTATCAAATCTAACAACGCAAGCGAACGACTAGTGGTCATACCATAACGGCTGATTACACCCTTTGAAGTTGCCCATTTGTTTTCGTAATTACAGCTGAATTTTGAGGTTAATCTTCAAGTCAGTATGAGATAGGTCCGCGGGTGTTGGGAATGATATCGCCTAAGCATTAGGTATGGTGTCCATGTCCATGTCCATGGTGTTGGATATCAGGTTCTTCCCTAGTGGTTGGATATGAGATATGTTCTTAGTGTTAGGTATGAGATATGTCCCTGGTGTTAGGTATATGTCCCTGGTGTTGGATATGGGATATGTCCCTGGTGTTTGGTATGGTATAGGAGGTCCCTGGTGTTGGTTTTGTGATATGTCCCTGGTGTTTGTTATGGTATAGGAGGTCTGTGGTGTTAGGTATGAGATGCGTCCCTGGTGTTGGATATGTGATATGTCCCTGGTGTTAGGAATGAGATATGTCCCTGGTGTTGCATATGGCATATGTCCCTGGTGATGGAAATGAGACATGTCCCTGGTGTTGGATATGAGACTTGTCCCTGATGTTGGATATGGGATATGTCCCTAGTGTTTCGTACGGTACGGGAGGTCCCTGGTGTTTGGTACGAGATGCGTCCCTGGTGTTGGATATGTGATATGTCCTTGGTGTTGGGTATGAGATATATCCTTAGTGTTAGGTATGAGATGCGTCCCTGGTGTTGGGTACCAGATATATCCCTGGTGTTAGGTATGATATATGTTCCTGTTGTTGTGTATGTGATATGTCCATGGTGTTGGATATCAGGTTCTTCCCTAGTGGTTGGATATGAGATATGTTCTTAGTGTTAGGTATGAGATATGTCCCTGGTGTTAGGTATAAGTCCATTGTGTTTGATACGAGATATAACGCTGGTGTTGGATATGGGATATGTCCCTGGTGTTTGGTATTGTATAGGAGATCCCTTGTGTTGGGTATGACATGGTCTTAGTGTTTGGTATGAGATGCGTCCCTGGTGTTGGGTACGAGATATATCCCTGGTGTTGGATATGACATATGTCCCTGGTGTTGGGTATGAAATATGTCCCTGGTGTTGGATATGGGATATGTCCCTGGTGTTGGGTACGAAGTAGAGTATATCCCTGGTGTTGGATATGAGATATATCCTTGGTGTTGGGTATGAGATCCGTTCATAGTGGTTGGTATGAGATATTTCCCTGGTATTGGGTATGAGATATGTCCCTGGTGTTGGGTATGTGATATGTCCTGGTGTTGGTGTTAGGTATGAGATATGTCCATAGTGTTGTGTATGTGATATGTCCCTGTTGTAGATATATCCCTGGTGTTAGGTATGATATATGTTCCTGTTGTTGTGTATGTGATATGTCCCTGGTGTTGGGTATGAGATATGTCCCTAGTGTTAGGTATGAGATGCGTCCCTGGTGTTGGGTACCAGATACATCCCTGGTGTTGTGTATGAGATTCGTTCATAGTAGTTGGTATGAGATATGTCCCTAGTGTCAGGTATGAGATAATTCCCTGGTGTTGGCTATGGGATTCATCGCTAGTGGTTGGTATGGGATATGTCCCTGGTGTTGGGTATGAGATTCATCGCTAGTGGTTGGTATGAGATATGTCCTTAATGTTAGGTATCAGATATGTCCCTGGTGTTGGGTATGAGATATATCCCTAGTGTTAGGTATAAGTCCATTGTGTTGGGTATGAGATATGTCCCTGGTGTTGGATATGGGATATGTCCCTGGTCTTGGATCTGAGACATGTGCCTGGTGTTAGGTATGAGGCATGTCCCTGGTGTTGGATATGGGATATGTCCCTGGTGTTTAGTATTGTATAGGAGATCCCTGGTGTTGGGGATGATATGGCCTTAGTGTTAGGTATGAGATGTGTCCCTGGTGTTGGGTATGAAATATATCCCTGGTGTTGAGTATGAGATTCGTTCATAATGGTTGGTATGAGATATGTCCCTGGTGTTATGTATGAGATATACCCTTGGTGTTGGGTATGAGATATATACCTGGTGTTGGGTACAAGATATGTCCCTGGTATTGGATATGGGATATGTCCCTAGTGTTGGATATGAGACACGTCCCTGGTGTTAGGTATGAGATATGTCCCTGGTGTTAGGTATAAGTCCGTTGTGTTTGATACGAGACATAATGGTGGTGTTGGATATGTGATATGTCCCTGGTGTTGGATATCAGACATGTCCCTGATGTTGGGTATGAGGCATGTCCCTGGTGTTATGTATGAGATATGTCCCTGGTGTTGGATATCGGATATATCCCTGGTGTTGGGTAAGACATATTTCCCTAGTGTTAGGTAGGAAATATGTCCCTGGTGTTGGATAAGTGATATATCCCTGGTGTTAGGTATGAGATATTTTCTTAGTGTTAGGTATGGGATATGTCCCTGGTTTTAGGTATGAGATATATCCCTGGTGTTGGATATGAGACATGTCCCTGATGTTGGGTATGGGATATGTCCCTGGTGTTTGGTATGAGATATGTCCCTAGTGTTAGGTATGAGATATATCCCTGGTGTTGGGATGAGATTATTCCTAGTGTTGATATGACATATGTCCCTGGTGTTGGGTACAGGATATAACCCTGGTGTTGGATACGGGATATGTCCCTGGTGTTAGTTTGTATGACATACGTCCCTGGTGTTAAGTTTGAGATATGTCCCTGGTGTTGGGTATGAGATATATACCTAGTGTAAGCTATGAGATGCATCCCTGGTGTTGGGTATGAGATATATCCCTAGTGTTAAGCTATGAGATGCATCCCTGGTGTTGGGTATGAAATATGTCCCTGGTGTTGGATATTGGATATATCCCTGGTGTTGCGTATGAGAAATGTCCCTGGTGTTGGATATGGGATATGTCCCTGGTGTTGGATATGAGACATGTCCCTGGTGTTAGGTATGAGATATGTCCCTAGTGTTAGGTAGGAGATATGTCCCTGGTGTTGCATATGAGATATATCCCTGGTGTTTTGTACGACATATGTCCCTGGTGTTAAATATGAAATATGTCCCTGGTGTTGGATATGAGATATGTCCCTGATGTTGGGTATGGGATATGTTCTAATGGTTGGTATGAGATATGTCCTTGGTGTTAGGTATGAGATGTGTCCTAGGTGTTAGGTATGAAATATGTCCCTGGTGTTGATTATGGGATATGTCCCTGGTGATGGATGTGAGACATGTCCCTGGTGTTGGATATGGGATATATCCCTGGTGTTGGGTACGACATATTTCCCTATTGTAAGGTATGAAATATGTCCCAGGTGTTGGATATGGGATATGTTCCTGGTGTTGGATATGAGACATGTCCCTGGTGTTAGGTATGAGGCATGTCCCTGCTGTAAGGTATGAGATATGTCCCAGGTGTTGGATATGGGATATGTCCCTGGTGTTGGATAAGGGATATATCCCTGGTGTTTGGTATTGTATAGGAGATCCCTGGTGTTGGGTATGAGATATATCCCTAGTGTTAGGTATGAGATATGTCCCTGGTGTTGGATATGGGATATATCCCTGGTGTTGGGTACGATAATTGTCCCATGTGTTGGATATGGGATATGTCCCTGGTGTTGGGTATGGTATAGGAGGTTCCTTGTGTTGGGTATGATATGGCCTGAATTTTAGGTATGAGATATGTCCCAGGTGTTGGATATGGGATATATCCCTGGTGGTTTGTATGACATATGTCCCTGGTGTTAAGTATGAGATATGTCCCTGGTGTTTGGTTTGAAATATATCCCTGGTGTTGGGTACGACATATTTCCCCTGTGTTAGGTATGAAATATGTCTCTGGTGTTGGATATGGGATTTGTCCCTGGTGTTGGATATGAGACATGTCCCTGATGTTGGGTATAGGATATGTCTCTGGTGTTGAATATGAGATAGGTCCCCAATGTTGGATATGGGATATGTCCCTGGTGTTGGATATGAGACATGTCCCTGGTGTTATATATGAGATATGTCCCTGGTGTTGGGAATGAGATATGTCACTGGTGTTAGGTATGAGATATGTTCCTGGTGTTAGGTATGGGATATGTCCCTGGTGGTGGATATCTGATAGGTCCCCAGTGTTGGATTTGAGATATGTCCATGGTGTTGTGTATGTGATATGTCCCTGTTGTTGGGTATGAGATTCGTCGCTAGTGGTTATTATGAGATATGTCCTTACTGTTAGGTATAAGATATGTCCCTGTTGTTGGATATGGGATATATCCCTGGTGTTAGGTTCCAATGTGTTGAGATATATCCCTGGTGTTGGATATATATGTCCCTGGTGTTGGATATGAAATATGTCCCTTGTGTATGGGTATCCCTGGAGATATGAGATATATCCCTGGTGTTGGGTATGAGATATGTCCCTGGTGTTGGGTATGAAATATGTCCCTGGTGTTGGATATCGGATATGTCCCTGATGTTGGGTAAAACAAATGTCCCTGATGTTGGGTATGGGATATTTCCCTGGTGTTAAGTATACGTCCATTGTGTTGGGTACGAGATATATCCCTGGTGTTGGATATGGGATATGTCCCTGATGGTTGGTATGGGGCATTTCCCTGGTGTTAGGTATGAAATAAATCCCTGGTGTTGTATATGAGACATGTCCCTGATTTTGGATAACAGATAGGTCCCTAGTGTTGGATTTTGGATATGTCCCTGGTGTTAGGTATGAGTCCATTGTGTTGGGTATGAGATATGTCCCTAGTGTTGGGTATGAGATATATCCCTGGTGTTGGGTACGACATATTTCCCTATTGTTAGGTATGAAATATGTCCCAGGTGTTGGATATGGGATAAATCCCTGGTAGTTTGTATGACATATGTCCCCGGTGTTAAATATGAGATATGTCCCTGGTGTTGGGTGAGATCAGTTTGAAATATATCCCTGGTGTTGGATATGGGATATATCCCTGGTGTTGGATATGTGATGTGTCCCTGGTGTTAGGTTTTGGATATGTCACTGGTGCTGGGTATGAGATATGTCCCTAGTGTTAGGTATGAGATGCGTCCCTGGTGTTGGTTGTGTATGAGATTCGTTCATAGTGGTTGTATGAGGCATGTCCCTAGTGTTAGGTATGAGATATGTTCTTAGTGTTAGGTGTAAGACATGTCCATGGTGTTAGGTATGAGGCAAGTCCCTGGTTTTATGTATGAGATATGTCCCTGGTGTTGGGTATAAGATATATCCCTAGTGTTAGGTACGAGATGCATCCCTGGTGTTGAATATGGGATATGTTCCTGGTGTTGGATATGAGACATGTCCCTGGTGTTAGGTATGAGATATGTCCCTATTGTTAGGTATGAAATATGTCCCAGGTGTTAGATATGGGATATTTTCCTGGTGTTGGATATGAGACATGTCCCTGGTGTTAGGGGGTATGTTGGTATATGTCCCTGGCATTGGATATGGGATATGTCCCTGGTGTTGCATATGAGACATGTCCCTGATGTTGGATATGGGATATGTCCCTGGTGTTGGATAAGGGATATATCCCTGGTGTTTGTGTGATATTTCTCTGGTGTTGGGATATGTCCCTGGTGTTGGGTATGAGATATATCCCTAGATATGTCCTTACTGTTAGGTATAAGATATGTCCCTGTTGTTGGATATGGGATATATCCCTGGTGTTAGGTATGAAACGTCCCTGGTGTTGGATATGAGACATGTCCCTGGTGTTGGATATGGGATATGTCCCAGGTGTTGTGTATGAGATTCGTTCATAGTGGTTGGTATGAGATATGTCCCTAGTGTCAGGTATGAGATGATTCCCTGGTGTTGGATATGGGATATGTCGCTGTTTTCAGGTATAAGTCCATTGTGTTGGGTATAAGATATATCCCTAGTGTTAGGTACGAGATGCATCCCTGGTGTTGGATATGGGATATATCCCTTGTGTTAGGTTTTGGATATGTCACTGGTGTAAGGCATGTATAGGAGGTACTGGTGTTAGGTACGAGATATGTCCTGGTGTTGGGTTGAGATATATCCCTGATATGTTAGGTATCAGATATGTCCTGGTGTTAGGTATGGATAGGTCACTGGTGTTGGTATGAGATGCATGTCCCTGGTGTTGGGTATGAGATATAGTGTTGGATGAGATCTGTCCCTGGTGTTGGGTATGAGATATGTCCCTGGTGTTAAGGTATGAGATTCCATTCATAGTGTTGGTATGAGATATGTCCCTAGTGTTGGGTATGAGATAAATCCCTGGTGTTAGGTATACAGCATATGTCCCTTGTGTTGGATATGAGACATGTCCCTGGTGTTGGATATGGGATATATCCCAGGTGGTTTGTATGACATACGTCCCTGGTGTTAAGTTTGAGATATGTCCCTGGTGTTGGGTTTGAGATATATCCCTGGTGTTGGGTACGACATATTTCCCTTGTGTTAGGTATGAAATATGTCCTTGGTGTTGGATATGAGACATGTCCATTGTGTTGGGTATGAGATATGTCCCTAGTGTTGGGTATGAGATATATCCCTTGTGTTGGGTACGACATATTTCCCTGGTGTTGGATATGTGATATGTCCCTGGTTTGAGGTATGAGACATGTCCCAGGTGTTTGGTATAGATATGTCCCTGGTGTTAGGTATGAGGCATGTCCCTGCTGTTAGGTATGAGATATGTCCCTGGTGTTGGGTTTGAGATATGTCACTGGTATTGCATATTGGATATGTCCCAGGTGTTGGATATGAGGCATGTCCCTGATGTTGGGTATGGGATATGTCTCTCTTGTTGGATATGAGATAGGTCCCCAGTGTTGGATATGGGATATGTCCCTTGGTGTTAGGTATGGTATAGGAGGTCCCTGGTGTTAGGTACGAGATGCGTCCCTGGTGTTGGATATGTGATGTGTCCCTGGTGTTAGGTTTTGGATATGTCACTGGTGTTGGGTACCAGATATATCCCTGGTGTTGTGTATGAGATTCGTTCATAGTGGTTGGTATGAGATATGTCCCTAGTGTCAGGTATGAGATGATTCCCTGGGTTGGATATGGGATATGTCCCTGGTCTTAGGTATCAGTCCCTGGTGTTAGGTATGGAATATGTCCCTGGTGTTAGGTATAAAATATGTCCCTGGTATTAGGTATAAGTCCATTGTGTTGGGTATGAGATATGTCCCTGTTGTTGGGTATGAGATAAATCCATGGTGTTTGGTACAACATATATCCCTTGTGTTAAGTATGACATATGTCCCTGGTGTTGGGTTTGTGATACATGTATATCCGTGGTGTTGGGAACGACATATTTCCCTTGTGTTAGGTATGAAATATGCCCCCGGTGTTGGAAATGAGACATGTCCCTGATGTTGGGTATGGGATATGTCCCTGTTGTTAGGTATGAGATATATCCCTGGTGTTTTGTAAAACATATGTCCCTGGTGTAAGGTATGAAATATGTCCCCGGTGTTGGATATGGGATATATCAATGGTGTTTAGTACGACATATGTCCATTGTGTTAGGTATAAAATAAATCCCTGGTGTTGGATATTTGATATGTCCCTGGTGTTGGATATGAGACATGTCCCTGATGTTGGGTATGGGATATGTCCCTGGTGTTGGATATGAGATAGGTCCCTGGTGTGAGGTATGAAGTCCATTGTGTTGGGTACGAGATATGTCCCTTGTGTTAGGTATGAGATACGTCTCTGGTGTTGGGTATGTGATATGTTCCTGGTGTTGGGTATGAGATTCCTCGCTAGTGGTTGGTATGAAAATATGTCATTAATGTTAGGTATCAGATATGTCCCTGGTGTTAGGTATGAGATATATCCCTAGTGTTAGGTATGAGATGCATCCCTGGTGTTGGGTACCAGATATATCCCTGGTGTTGGATGCGACATCTGTCCCTGGTGTTGGATATGACATATGTCCCTGGTGTTGGGTATGAAATATGTCCCTGGTTTTGGATATGGAAAAGATCCCTGGTGTTGGGTACGACAAATGTCCCTGGTGTTGGATATGGGATATATCCAGTTGTTTGGTATGGTATATGTCCCTGGTGATGGGTATGATATGGCCAAAGCGTTAGGTATGAGATGCGTCCCTGGTGTTGGGTATGATATGTGATATGTCCTTGGTGTTAGGTATGAGATTTGTCCCCGGTGTTGTGTATGTGATATGTCCCTGGTGTTGGGTATGAGATATATCCCTAGTGTTAGGTATGAGATGCATCCCTGGTGTTGGGTACCAGATATATCCCTGGTGTTGGATGCGACATATGTCCCTGGTGTTGGGTATGAAATATGTCCCTGTTGTTGGATATGGGATATGCACCTGGTGTTAGGTATAAGTCCATTGTGTTGGGTATGACACATGTCCCCAATGTTAGGTATGAGACATGTCCCTTGTGTTGGATATGGGATATGTCCCTTGTGTTAGGTATGAGATGCGTCTGTGATGTTGTGTATGTGATATGTCCTTGGTGTTGGGTTTGAGATTCGTCGCTAATGGTTGGTATGAGATATGTCCTTGGTGTTAGGTATAAATCCCTGGTGTTAGGTATGGGATATGTCCCTGGTGTTACATATAAGTTCATTGTGTTAGGTACAAGATATGTCCCTGATGTTAGGTATGAGGCATGTCCCTGGTGTTGGGTATGGGATATGTCCCTGTTGTTAGATATGGGACATGTCCCTGGTGTAAGGTATGAGGCTTGTCCCTGGTGTCATGTATGAGATATGTCCCTGGTGTTGGAAATGAGATATGTCACTGGTGTTGGATATGAGACATGTCCCTGGTGTTGGGTATGAGATTCATACATAGCGGTTGGTATGAGATATTTACCTAGTGTTAGGTATGAGATGGATCACTGGTGTTGGGTACAAGATATATCCCTGGTGTTGGATACGACATATGTCCCTGCTGTTGGGTATGAAATATGTCCCTGGTGTTGGATATGGGATATTTTCCTGGTGTTGGGTACGACAAATGTCCCTGGTGTTGGGTATGAGATATGTCCCTGGTGTTAGGTATAAGTCCATTTTGTTTGGTACGGGATATGTCCCTGGTGTTTGATATGGGATATGTCCCTGGTGTTGGATATGATACATGTCACTGGTATTAGGTATGAGATATGTCCCTGGTATTACGTTTAAGATATGTCCCTGGTGTAGGATATGGGATATGTCCCTGGTGTTGGGTATGAGATATATATGTCCCTGGTGTTAGGTATGAGATATGTTCTTAGTGTTAGGTATGAGATATGTCCCTGGTGTTAGGTATGAGATATGTCCCTGGTGTTGGAAATGGGAGATGTCCCTGGTGTTGGGTATGCAAGATATGTCCCTGGTGTTGGTATGAGATATGTCCCTGGTGTTGGATATGGATATGTCCCTGGTGTAAGGTATGAAATATATCCCTGGTGTTAGGTATGGAGATATGTCCCTGGTGTTGGGTATGAGATATGTCCCTGGTGTGGTATGGATATGGGATATGTCCCTGGTGTTGGGTTGTGTACTGGGTTGGTATGAGATATGTCCCTGGTGTTGGATATGGGATATGTCCCTGGTGTTGGATATGAAACATGTCCCTGGTGTTGGATATGAGACATGTCCCCGTGTGTTGGTATATGTTGTGTTAGGTATATGCGTCCCTGGTGTTGGGTATGAGATATGTCCTGGTGTTGGTATGGGATATGTCCCTGGTGTTAGGTATGATATATGTCCCTGGTGTTGGATATGTGATATGTCCCTGGTGTTGGGTATGAGATATTTCCCTAGTGTTAGGTATGAGATATGTCCCTGGTGTTGCATATGGGATATGTCCCTGGTGTTAGGAATGAGACATATCCCTTGTGTTAGGTATGAGGCTTGTCCCTGTTGTTATGTATGAGATATGTCACTGGTGTTGGATATGAGACATGTCCCTGGTGTTAGGTATGAGACATATCCCTGGTGTTGGGTATGGAATATGTCTCTGGTGTTGGAAATGAGATAGGTCCCCATTGTTGGATATGGGATATGTCCCTGGTGATAGGTATGGTATAGGAGGTCCTGTTGTTAGATGTGAGATGAATCCCTGGTGTTGGATATGGCATATGTCCCAAATGTATGATATAGAATATATCCCTGGTGTTGGATATGGGATATGTCCCTTGTGTTTGGAATGGTATAAGGATAGGTGGTGTTAGGTATGAGATGCTTCCTGGTGTAAGGTATGAGATATGTCCCTGGTGTTAGGTATGGAATATGTCCCTGATGTTGGGTATGGGATATGTCTCTGGTGTTGTATATGAGACATGTCCCTGGTGTTGGATATGAGACATGTCCCTGATGTTGGGTATAGGATATGTCTCTGGTGTTGGATATGGGATATGTCCCCAATGTTTGATATAGGATATATGCCTGGTGTTGGATATGGGATATGTCCCTGGTGTTTGGTATGGTGTAGGAGGTCCCTGGTGTTGGGTATGAGATATGTCCCTGGTGTTAGGTATGAGATATGTCCCTGGTGTTGGGTTTGAGATATGTCCCTGGTATTGCATATTGGATATGTCCCAGGTGTTGGATATGAGGCATGTCCCTGATGTTGGGTATGGGATATGTCCCTGATTTTAGTTATGAGATATATCCCTGGTGTTTGGATTGAGACATGTCCCAGGTGTTAGGTATGAGGCATGTCCCTGGTGTTAGGTATGAGATATATCCCTGGTGTTTTGAATGACATATGTCCCTGGTGTTGGATATGAGACCTGTCCCTGATGTTGGGTATGGGATATGTCCCTGGTGTTATATGTT
This sequence comes from Ylistrum balloti, assembly GCF_031769215.1. Classification (NCBI taxonomy): domain Eukaryota; kingdom Metazoa; phylum Mollusca; class Bivalvia; order Pectinida; family Pectinidae; genus Ylistrum; species Ylistrum balloti. The sequence continues at coordinate 45,188 of NW_026782846.1, forward strand.
AGATATGTCACTGGTGTTGGGAATGAGATATGTCCCTGGTGTTTTGTATGAGATATGCCATGTGGGATATATCCCTGGTGTTTGGTATGAGACATGTCCCTGATGTTAGGTATGAGGCATGTCCCTGGTGTTGGGAATGAGACATGTCCCTGGTGTTAGGTATGAGGCATGTCCCTGGTGTTAGGTATGAGATATGTTCTTAGTGTTAGGTATGAGATATGTCCCTGGTGTTAGGTATAAGTCCATTGTGTTGGGTACGAGATATGTCCCTGGTGTTGGGTATGAAATATGTCCGTGGTGTAGGATGTGGGATATATCCTTGGTGTTTGGTACTACATATGTCTATTGTGTTAGGTATGAAATAAATCCCTGGCGTTGGATTTGGGATATGTCCCTGGTGTTGGGTATGGGATATGTCAATGGTGTTGGATATGAGATAGGTCCCCAGTGTTTGATTTGGGATATGTCCCAGGTGTTTGGTATGGTATGGAAGGTCCCTGGTGTTTGAAAATGAGATATATCCCTGGAGTAAGTATGAGAAATATATCTCCAGTGTTAGTAATGAAATATCAGGAATTTGATGATGTTTAGAAAAATTTCGAAATTTTTATTTTTCAGTTTCCATCATGTAAAAAATAAATATGTAAGATGACTTAGTAGTGCGCATCCCACTAAAAAGTGTTAAGAGTTTTGTCCCCTGGAAGGAACGTCACCTTGGGGGAGAACGTGCAAGAGGAGAAAATGGGAATGTTTTTCACCTCGAAGGAAACCATGGAAAGGCATCATGGTCATTTGTGAACTGTAAGTCAAAGTCAGACATGCATCGTGATAATGAACAATCGTGTGAAGTGAAAGTGAACTGTACACACATACCGTGACATTACAAAGGCCGTTCTTAGTTTCTGTACGATCGTGTATGTGCCACACACGTGTGGCAGTGTTGACCGTGTAATCAATGATGTGTTGTTGATTTTAATATAGTGTTGTTATCAAAACCAAGCATTTGTGATTTGTATACACAGCGAAAGCATCGCTACCCGAGGAAAGATCCCGAAAGAAAAAAAAACATTAAATTCGTCGCACTTGACAATTTGGAGGCTCGTCCGGGATTCTAAATGGGTTATTTTATTTTGGTAAATATTTTGGCCTGACAGTTCCGAGGTGTAAAATGCTGAGTTGTGCAGAACACATTGGTCACTGGTGCCATATGTTTAATAGATAGGTCGACAGAGTTGAGATAAACTGTTGATGAAGAGGTAAACATAAGAAATATTGCATGTAGCCGAGTTAGTTCAGGTTATTATCACACTAATGTGGACAGTACAGTGAAGTAAAGTACTGCAGAGTAGAACCATATTTATACTGTGTATCAGAGTAGGTCGGGTCTCATATTTATGGATGCTGTTGTTCTGTACAGTGTGTAAGAATAGGTCGGGCACTATGTAAATTATAGACTGTTATTCTGTTCTATAAATAGGTTGGTTGCTACATTAAAACAATACTGTTTATTTGGAGATTTAAAAACCTCTTGTAGACTGTGTTAAGACCTAAATAGTACGCGGGATATCAGATATAGGTATTTTAGGTGTACATAAGACAAGTGAAATTTTGTGAACTATATACACAGGAGAATAGTGTAGAACTATATGGTGAGACCCTAGTATGAAGTGAAGAGTGATTTACTTGCATCACTAGGTATAGTGTTATAAGATATCTGGACATTGGAATAGTTTAGGTTACATTGTCACTATTGTGTTGTTAAAACAGCAAGATTTTGGTCCATTCTTATATGGCATAAGCAATTAAAAAAAAAGAAAATCATGGATTATGAAAAATGGTTAACATATGGGGAAAGATTGGGGTTAAAGGACGAGCAGTTGCAAAACTTTGTAGCGACAAAGGAAGCAAGATTACCTAGCCAGGGAGGAGAGGGCTCGTGAACGATCCGAAGCAAAGGAGAAAGCTGCACGCAAGGAAGCAAGTTAGCCCGAGAGTTTGAGATGGAGAAACTCAAGATACAGGCAGTTCTAGAGATGGCAAAACTTAAGACAGAGCAAATACGTAATGAATTGGCCAGAACTAATACCGAAGATTCAAGATCTAAGTCACTTAAGCCTCGATTGCCAAAATTTGATGAACAGAAAGATGATATATAGATTGAGAAGTTCGCCACATCACAAGGCTGGCCAGAGGATAACTGGGCAGTAAGTCTGAGTCCTTTACTTACAGGAAAAGGCCTACAAGTATATTCCAGCATGCCTCCTACGTTTATAGATAACTATGCAGAGTTAAAGAAGGCATTACATCGGCGCTATGAACTCACAGAAGAGGGATTTCGACTGAAATTCAGAGTGAGCAAGCCAGAGAAAGGTGAAATTGCTTTCCAGTTTATTGCCCGACTCACAGGTATTTGGAGCGATGGACAGATATGGCAGAGGTTGAGCAGAGTTATGGAGGGCTGAAAGATTTATTGATCAGGGAACAGTTTATCCAGACATGTTCATCAGAGATGGCTGTATTTCTGAGGGAAAGACTTCCTAAAGATGTGAAGGAAATGACACGCTTGGCTGAGCAGTACATGGAAGCCCATGGTGGAGGTATCACAAAGAATATCAAGACCTCACTTGACAACAAGGCTAAACCAAACCATATCAAGACTCATTACCAGGATAGTCAGAAACAAACCGATGACAGTATGAAAGCTGCTGTGAAGCCAACTAGACGCTGTTTTATTTGTAGTGGGGAGGGACACATTGCAAGAGATCACTTACCAGATGGGCGGATTGGAGGTATGACAGATACCAAACAGGCTGATGGGAAGCAAAAGCGTTACCATAGCGATAGTAAGAAGGCAGCACTGTGTAAGTCTATTGACCGGGGGCGTGTAAAGAATGGTAGGACTGTGGACAGTATGAATGAATATGATGAGGAGGCTAAGGAGGTGTGGGATGAAGTGACGGAGATAGAAGAAAAGAAGGATATGAAGACGCTGTAATGTATTCAACCTGTCAGTGACAGCGGTATGCCCGTTCAGAGAGGATACTTGGGAGAACAAGAGGTTCAAGTTTTAAGGGATACTGGCTGCAGTAGCGCTGCAGTTAGAGAAGATCTAGTACAATATTACCAGCTTACCTCAAAGGACCTCCCATGTGTATTGATAGATGGAACGGTGCGATGGTTCAAGATTGCTAATGTTACAGTAGACACGCCATATTACACTGGAGAGATAGAAGCCATGTGTATGAAGAATCCCATATACGACCTTGTCATTGGAATTATAGATGATGCACGTCTAACACCCAATGCAAATTGGAAACCACTGTGTGATCAGACACAGGCTTCTGCTGTAATGACCAGGGCACAAACCAAGAAACAGGATGAGCCTATAAGACCGCTAAAGGTACAAGTAGATAAAGTGGAGGGAATTGGATTGGATTGTTTGATAGAGGCCCAGAAGACTGATCGTACACTCGACAAGTAGTGGAAGCTTGCAAGGAAAGAAGTCTCTGACGATGGAAACTCCAGTAAGAAGTATCGGATGGAGGTTAAAAGAGAGGTCCTATATCGTGTGTATACACAAACTAGAGGAAACATATCGGAGGAAGTGAGGCAGATAGTTGTACCACAACAGTATAGGAGACAGGTCATGGCTTTGGCACATGAGTCTATCGTTGGAGGCCACCTTGGAGTCCAGAAGACCATTGATAGAATCTCGTCAAATTTCCACTGGCCAGGCATTACAGGAGATGTCACACGGTTTTGCCAATCATGTGATATTTGCCAAAAGGCTATACCGAGAGGACGGATTACTAAGGTACCACTAGGAGAAATGCCTCTTATTGAAGAACCGTTCCAGAGAGTGGCAGTGGATCTGATAGGACCCATACACCCTATTTCAGAGGACAAGAATCGGTATATACTAACTGTAGTCGATTACGCTACAATGTACCCCGAGGCAGTTGCCCTCCCGAGGATTGAAACCGAGCGAATAGCTGAATCGTTGGTCGGCATTTTCTGTTGAGTTGGTTTTCCTAAGGAAATCTTGAGCGACAGGGGTTCACAATTCACATCGGAACTTTTGGAAGAAGTATGTAGACTGGTATCAGTGAAGCAGTTATTTACAACACCATACAATCCCAAATGTAATGGTTGGTGCGAGCGCATGAACGGTATATTAAAAAGCATGCTGAAAATATGTGCCAGGAGAGACTCAAGGACTGGGATAGGTACTTACCCGCCGTACTCTTCGCATACAGAGAAGTTTCCCAAGCTAGCACAGGATTCGCGCCCTTCGAATTATTGTATGGAAGGACAATTCGAGGACCTATACAAGCGTTGAAGGAAATTTGGACCAAGGATTTGGATGGAAGATGGAAGAGACCTGCAAGATTGCAAGAGAGAGCCTGAGTTCTGCACAAGAGGCATACAAGCGTCATTATGACAAAAAGGCAAGACATAGGCATCTGGAGGTCGGACAACAGGTACTTGTATTATTACCGACAGACCATAACAAGTTACTGCTGCAATGGAAATGACCGTATGATGTAGTAGAGGTCATCAACCAGATGGACTACAAAGTGAATGTTTGTGGTAAAGAAAAGGTCTACCACATCAACATGTTAAAGAGGTATATTGCGAGAGAGCCGGGTGATGCAGCATCGGCAGAACAGCGAGAAATACAACTTCCTCAAAAGAATGCTGGGATAGCAGTCATTGAATCGGATGACACAGATGACGTTGGAGCAGTAGATGATGAGCATTTACTCGAGCTTGGAAATTTATCCCGAGTTGAAACATACAATGATGTAGTTGTAAGCAAAGAACTGACGAGATCAGCGTAAACAAGTGAACAACTTACTAGAGGAGTTCAAGGATATATTTACAGACACGCCAGGTACGACTCACTTGCAAGAGCACCGTATAGAGACGACAACAGATGCTCCTCTTCGGGTGAAACCTTACTCAATTCCATATGCAAAGAAGGAAGAAATTCACAATGAAGTAAGGAAGATGATAGACATGGGGATTGTTGAACGATCGACCTCTCCTTACTGTGCACCTATTGTCGTCGTCAAGAAAAAGGAAAACACCAACATAGTATGTGTTTATTATCGACGTTTAAATGCGATAACAACATTTGATCCAGAGCCCATGGGTGACATAGAAAGGATCCTGACTGGACTTGATAAAGATGTCTTCTTTTCGAAATTTGATCTAACATAGGGATACTGGCAAATTCCTGTTGCAGAAGTATCACGTCATCTGACAGCATTTGTGACAGATGAGGGATGTTACCAGTTTTGAAAATTACTATTTGGATTGGTGAACTCTGGTGCAACGTTTAACCGAATGATGCGAAAAATGCAGGATGGAAGCCAGAACATTGATCATTATATCGATGACATTCTTGGACACACCCAAACATGGAACGAGCATCTGAACACTCTCAGAGACTTGCTTACGCGGAAAAGGGAGGCAGGACTGACCGTTCGCCCGTCAAAGTGCATGATTGGATTCAGATCAATAGGATTTGTTGGACATACTTTTGGCAGAGGACGTGTTGCCATGGAAACGGACAAACTGGAAAGGGTCAGGGACGCAGAGCGACCGAGAACTAAGAAGCAAGTCAGATCCTTCTTAGGCCTAGCGGGCTACTACCGCAAGTTTGTGCCTAACTTTGCAGATGTCGCTTCACCGTTGACAGACCTTACCAAAAAGGGACGACCGACAAATGTCGATTGGGGACCACCTCAGGAGAGAGCGTTCAAGCGACTGAAAGATCTGTTGACCGATGCTCCAGTTTTGCGACTGCCCGATCTATCAAAATCATTGGTTGTTCAGGCAGATGCGTCCGATATTGGTATTGGGGGTGTTCTCATGCAAGAGCATAGCGATGGATTGTTTCCTGTTGCTTACGCCAGTAAGAAACTATTTGCTAGGGAGAGGAATTACTCGGTTATTGAGCGGGAATGTCTAGCAATAGTGTTTTCAATTAGGAAGTTTCAGATGTATTTGTATGGTAGAGAATTTACATTGCAAACAGACCATGCTCCCCTCATGTATATTCAGAAGAGCAAAATAGAGAGTCCAAGAATCATGAGAAGGGCACTTTTCCTTCAAACTTACAAGTTTAGAATTGAAGTGGTGAAAGGCTCTGAAAACGTTTGTGCAGACTACCTGAGTAGGCAATAGATTTCTTTCCTGAGATTTGTTCGTAAGTTGATAATTCATATAGTTATAGCTGACATTACTGGGTAAGAGTATTGTGATATTTATTTCCATTAGAGTAGAAAATATACAGGTGTATTTTCTTTAAATGGGGGGTTGTCAAAATAAATATGTAACATAATTCTGATTTATATATGTGTGTGCACTATAAAGAAAAAAGGACAGCGCATGTTTTAGTATATGTAAGCAACTACATAAGATGACTTAGTAGTGCGCACCCTACTAAAAAGTGTTAAGAGTTATGTCCCCTGGAAGGAACGTCACCTTGGGGGAGAACGTGCAAGAGGAGAAAAAGGGAATGTTTTTCACCGGGAAGGAAACCACGATTTGTATTGGGTATAGCGCTTAGGAAATTTGGATTTTTCGAAAAATTTCGAACTTTGGATTCTTCATTTTCCATCACTCACAGGTATTCTTCGATGCTGCCCTATGCTGCAACCACCGAAATTTTGCTATTTGGAGTGAGAGAAAAACAAAAGCCAAAACTTGTTGGTTAGTTTCAAGTCATCTAAACATCTGTATAGGTGATTGCGCCTAGGAAATCTGGATTTTTCGAAAAACTTCGAAATTTGAATCTTTCCTTTTCATTCACTCCTGAGGCTTCCCCGGTGTTACATCAGCCTGCAAATAACGAAATTTTCCGAATTTAAGTAAAAAGCTAATTTTTGCAAAAAATATCAGGAATTTTATGATTTTTAGAAAAATTTCGAAATTTTTATTTTTCAGTTTCCATCACTCCCGAGACTTTCTTGGTGCTGTGCTGACCTGCAAACACCAAAAATTGTAAGAAAATAAAATCGTTCCTTAGTTACAAGTCGTCCAAACTTCTGTTTGGGTTTTGCGCCTAGGAAATTTGGATTTTTCGAAAAATTTCGAAATTTGTATTCTTCATTTTCATTCACTCCTGAGGCTTCCCCGGTGCTGCACTAGCCTGCAAATAACGAAATTTTCCGAATTTAATGAAAACAAATTTGACAAAAAATATCAGGAAATTTTGGATTTTTCGAAAAATTTGACAATTGATTTTTAGAAAAATTTGACCTTTTTATTTTTGCAGTTTCCATCACTCCTGAACATTTGTATTGGGTATAGCGCTTAGGAAATTTGGATTTTTCGAAAAATTTCGAACTTTGGTTTCTTCATTTTCCATCACTCACAGGTATTCTTCGATGCTGCCCTATGCTGCAAACACCGAAGTTTTGCTATTTGGAGTAATAGAAAAAACAAAAGCCAAAACTTGTTGTTAAGTTTCAAGTCATCTAAACATCTGTATAGGTGATTGCGCCTAGGAAATCTGGATTTTTCGAAAAACCTCGAAAGTTGGATCTTTCCTTTTCATTCACTCCTGAGGCTTCCCCGGTATTACATCAGCCTGCAAATAACGAAATTTTCCGAATTTAAGTAAAAAGCTAATTTTTGCAAAAAATATCAGGAATTTTATGATTTTTAGAAAAATTTCGAAATTTTTATTTTTCAGTTTCCATCACTCCCGAGACTTTCTTGGTGCTGTGCTGACCTACAAACACCAAAAATTGTAAGAAAATAAAATCGTTCAAACCTCTGTTTGGGTTTTGCGCCTAGGAAATTTGGATTTTTCGAAAAATTTCGAAATTTGTATTCTTCATTTTCATTCACTCCTGAGGCTTCCCCGGTGCTGCACTAGCCTGCAAATAATGAAATTTTCCGAATTAAATGAAAACAAATTTGACAAAAAATATCAGGAAATTTTGGATTTTTCGAAAAATTTGACATTTTTATTTTTCAGTTTCCATCACTCCTGAACATTTGTATTGGGTATAGCGCTTAGGAAATTTGGATTTTTCGAAAAATTTCGAACTTTGGTTTTATTCCTTTTCCATCACTCACAGGTATTCTTCGATGCTGCCCTATGCTGCAAACACTGAGGTTTTGCTATTTGGAGTTATAGACAAAACAAAAGCCAAAACTTGTTGGTAAATTTCAAGTCATCTAAACATCTGTATAGGTGATTGCGCCTAGGAAATCTGGATTTTTCGAAAAACCTCGAAAGTTGAATCTTTCCTTTTCATTCACTCCTGAGGCTTCCCCGGTATTACATCAGCCTGCAAATAACGAAATTTTCCGAATTTAAGTAAAAAGCTAATTTTTGCAAAAAATATCAGGAATTTTATGATTTTTAGAAAAATTTCGAAATTTTTATTTTTCAGTTTCCATCACTCCCGAGACTTTCTTGGTGCTGTGCTGACCTACAAACACCAAAAATTGTAAGAAAATAAAATCGTTCCTTAGTTACAAGTCGTCCAAACTTCTGTTTGGGTTTTGCGCCTAGGAAATTTGGATTTTTCGAAAAATTTCGAAATTTGTATTCTTCATTTTCATTCACTCCTGAGGCTTCCCCGGTGCTGCACTAGCCTGCAAATAATGAAATTTTCCGAATTAAATGAAAACAAATTTGACAAAAAATATCAGGAAATTTTGGATTTTTCGAAAAATTTGACATTTTTATTTTTCAGTTTCCATCACTCCTGAACATTTGTATTGGGTATAGCGCTTAGGAAATTTGGATTTTTCGAAAAAATTTCGAACTTTGGTTTCTTCATTTTCCATCACTCACAGGTATTCTTCGATGCTGCCCTATGCTGCAAACACTGAGGTTTTGCTATTTGGAGTTATAGACAAAACAAAAGCCAAAACTTGTTGGTAAATTTCAAGTCATCTAAACATCTGTATAGGTGATTGCGCCTAGGAAATCTGGATTTTTCGAAAAACCTCGAAAGTTGAATCTTTCCTTTTCATTCACTCCTGAGGCTTCCCCGGTATTACATCAGCCTGCAAATAACGAAATTTTCCGAATTTAAGTAAAAAGCTAATTTTTGCAAAAAAATATCAGGAATTTTATGATTTTTAGAAAAATTTCGAAATTTTTATTTTTCAGTTTCCATCACTCCCGAGACTTTCTTGGTGCTGTGCTGACCTACAAACACCAAAAATTGTAAGAAAATAAAATCGTTCCTTAGTTACAAGTCGTCCAAACTTCTGTTTGGGTTTTGCGCCTAGGAAATTTGGATTTTTCGAAAAATTTCGAAATTTGTATTCTTCATTTTCATTCACTCCTGAGGCTTCCCCGGTGCTGCACTAGCCTGCAAATAATGAAATTTTCCGAATTAAATGAAAACAAATTTGACAAAAAATATCAGGAAATTTTGGATTTTTCGAAAAATTTGACATTTTTATTTTTCAGTTTCCATCACTCCTGAACATTTGTATTGGGTATATCGCTTAGGAAATTTGGATTTTTCGAAAAATTTCGAACTTTGGTTTCTTCATTTTCCATCACTCACAGGTATTCTTCGATGCTGCCCTATGCCGCAAACACTGAGGTTTTGCTATTTGGAGTTATAGACAAAACAAAAGCCAAAACTTGTTGGTAAATTTCAAGTCATCTAAACATCTGTATAGGTGATTGCGCCTAGGAAATCTGGATTTTTCGAAAAACCTCGAAAGTTGAATCTTTCCTTTTCATTCACTCCTGAGGCTTCCCCGGTATTACATCAGCCTGCAAATAACGAAATTTTCCGAATTTAAGTAAAAAGCTAATTTTTGCAAAAAATATCAGGAATTTTATGATTTTTAGAAAAATTTCGAAATTTTTATTTTTCAGTTTCCATCACTCCCGAGACTTTCTTGGTGCTGTGCTGACCTACAAACACCAAAAATTGTAAGAAAATAAAATCGTTCCTTAGTTACAAGTCGTCCAAACTTCTGTTTGGGTTTTGCGCCTAGGAAATTTGGATTTTTCGAAAAATTTCGAAATTTGTATTCTTCATTTTCATTCACTCCTGAGGCTTCCCCGGTGCTGCACTAGCCTGCAAATAATGAAATTTTCCGAATTAAATGAAAACAAATTTGACAAAAAATATCAGGAAATTTTGGATTTTTCGAAAAATTTGACATTTTTATTTTTCAGTTTCCATCACTCCTGAACATTTGTATTGGGTATATCGCTTAGGAAATTTGGATTTTTCGAAAAATTTCGAACTTTGGTTTCTTCATTTTCCATCACTCACAGGTATTCTTCGATGCTGCCCTATGCTGCAAACACTGAGGTTTTGCTATTTGGAGTTATAGACAAAACAAAAGCCAAAACTTGTTGGTAAATTTCAAGTCATCTAAACATCTGTATAGGTGATTGCGCCTAGGAAATCTGGATTTTTCGAAAAACCTCGAAAGTTGAATCTTTCCTTTTCATTCACTCCTGAGGCTTCCCCGGTATTACATCAGCCTGCAAATAACGAAATTTTCCGAATTTAAGTAAAAAGCTAATTTTTGCAAAAAATATCAGGAATTTTATGATTTTTAGAAAAATTTCGAAATTTTTATTTTTCAGTTTCCATCACTCCCGAGACTTTCTTGGTGCTGTGCTGACCTACAAACACCAAAAATTGTAAGAAAATAAAATCGTTCCTTAGTTACAAGTCGTCCAAACTTCTGTTTGGGTTTTGCGCCTAGGAAATTTGGATTTTTCGAAAAATTTCGAAATTTGTATTCTTCATTTTCATTTTCATTCACTCCGCTTCCCCGGTGCTGCACTAGCCTGCAAATAATGAAATTTTCCGAATTAAATGAAAACAAATTTGACAAAAAATATCAGGAAATTTTGGATTTTTCGAAAAATTTGACATTTTTATTTTTCAGTTTCCATCACTCCTGAACATTTGTATTGGGTATATCGCTTAGGAAATTTGGATTTTTCGAAAAATTTCGAACTTTGGTTTCTTCATTTTCCATCACTCACAGGTATTCTTCGATGCTGCCCTATGCTGCAAACACTGAGGTTTTGCTATTTGGAGTTATAGACAAAACAAAAAGCCAAAACTTGTTGGTAAATTTCAAGTCATCTAAACATCTGTATAGGTGATTGCGCCTAGGAAATCTGGATTTTTCGAAAAACCTCGAAAGTTGAATCTTTCCTTTTCATTCACTCCTGAGGCTTCCCCGGTATTACATCAGCCTGCAAATAACGAAATTTTCCGAATTTAAGTAAAAAGCTAATTTTTGCAAAAAATATCAGGAATTTTATGATTTTTAGAAAAATTTCGAAATTTTTATTTTTCAGTTTCCATCACTCCCGAGACTTTCTTGGTGCTGTGCTGACCTACAAACACCAAAAATTGTAAGAAAATAAAATCGTTCCTTAGTTACAAGTCGTCCAAACTTCTGTTTGGGTTTTGCGCCTAGGAAATTTGGATTTTTCGAAAAATTTCGAAATTTGTATTCTTCATTTTCATTCACTCCTGAGGCTTCCCCGGTGCTGCACTAGCCTGCAAATAATGAAATTTTCCGAATTAAATGAAAACAAATTTGACAAAAAATATCAGGAAATTTTGGATTTTTCGAAAAATTTGACATTTTTATTTTTCAGTTTCCATCACTCCTGAACATTTGTATTGGGTATATCGCTTAGGAAATTTGGATTTTTCGAAAAATTTCGAACTTTGGTTTCTTCATTTTCCATCACTCACAGGTATTCTTCGATGCTGCCCTATGCCGCAAACACTGAGGTTTTGCTATTTGTAGTGATAGAAAAAACAAAAGCCAAAACTTGTTGGTAAATTTCAAGTCATCTAAACATCTGTATAGGTGATTGCGCCTAGGAAATCTGGATTTTTCGAAAAACCTCGAAAGTTGAATCTTTCCTTTTCATTCACTCCTGAGGCTTCCCCGGTATTACATCAGCCTGCAAATAACGAAATTTTCCGAATTTAAGTAAAAAGCTAATTTTTGCAAAAAATATCAGGAATTTTATGATTTTTAGAAAAATTTCGAAATTTTTATTTTTCAGTTTCCATCACTCCCGAGACTTTCTTGGTGCTGTGCTGACCTACAAACACCAAAAATTGTAAGAAAATAAAATCGTTCCTTAGTTACAAGTCGTCCAAACTTCTGTTTGGGTTTTGCGCCTAGGAAATTTGGATTTTTCGAAAAATTTCGAAATTTGTATTCTTCATTTTCATTCACTCCTGAGGCTTCCCCGGTGCTGCACTAGCCTGCAAATAATGAAATTTTCCGAATTAAATGAAAACAAATTTGACAAAAAATATCAGGAAATTTTGGATTTTTCGAAAAATTTGACATTTTTATTTTTCAGTTTCCATCACTCCTGAACATTTGTATTGGGTATATCGCTTAGGAAATTTGGATTTTTCGAAAAATTTCGAACTTTGGTTTCTTCATTTTCCATCACTCACAGGTATTCTTCGATGCTGCCCTATGCTGCAAACACTGAGGTTTTGCTATTTGGAGTTATAGAAAAAACAAAAGCCAAAACTTGTTGGTAAATTTCAAGTCATCTAAACATCTGTATAGGTGATTGCGCCTAGGAAATCTGGATTTTTCGAAAAACCTCGAAAGTTGAATCTTTCCTTTTCATTCACTCCTGAGGCTTCCCCGGTATTACATCAGCCTGCAAATAACGAAATTTTCCGAATTTAAGTAAAAAGCTAATTTTTGCAAAAAATATCAGGAATTTTATGATTTTTAGAAAAATTTCGAAATTTTTATTTTTCAGTTTCCATCACACCCGAGACTTTCTTGGTGCTGTGCTGACCTACAAACACCAAAAATTGTAAGAAAATAAAATCGTTCCTTAGTTACAAGTCGTCCAAACTTCTGTTTGGGTTTTGCGCCTAGGAAATTTGGATTTTTCGAAAAATTTCGAAATTTGTATTCTTCATTTTCATTCACTCCTGAGGCTTCCCCGGTGCTGCACTAGCCTGCAAATAATGAAATTTTCCGAATTAAATGAAAACAAATTTGACAAAAAATATCAGGAAATTTTGGATTTTTCGAAAAATTTGACATTTTTATTTTTTTAAGTTTCCATCACTCCTGAACATTTGTATTGGGTATATCGCTTAGGAAATTTGGATTTTTCGAAAAATTTCGAACTTTGGTTTCTTCATTTTCCATCACTCACAGGTATTCTTCGATGCTGCCCTATGCTGCAAACACCGAAGTTTTGCTATTTGGAGTAATAGAAAAAACAAAAGCCAAAACTTGTTGGTAAATTTCAAGTCATCTAAACATCTGTATAGGTGATTGCGCCTAGGAAATCTGGATTTTTCGAAAAACCTCGAAAGTTGAATCTTTCCTTTTCATTCACTCCTGAGGCTTCCCCGGTATTACATCAGCCTGCAAATAACGAAATTTTCCGAATTTAAGTAAAAAGCTAATTTTTGCAAAAAATATCAGGAATTTTATGATTTTTAGAAAAATTTCGAAATTTTTATTTTTCAGTTTCCATCACTCCCGAGACTTTCTTGGTGCTGTGCTGACCTACAAACACCAAAAATTGTAAGAAAATAAAATCGTTCCTTAGTTACAAGTCGTCCAAACTTCTGTTTGGGTTTTGCGCCTAGGAAATTTGGATTTTTCGAAAAATTTCGAAATTTGTATTCTTCATTTTCATTCACTCCTGAGGCTTCCCCGGTGCTGCACTAGCCTGCAAATAATGAAATTTTCCGAATTAAATGAAAACAAATTTGACAAAAAATATCAGGAAATTTTGGATTTTGAAAAATTTGACATTTTTATTTTTCAGTTTCCATCACTCCTGAACATTTGTATTGGGTATATCGCTTAGGAAATTTGGATTTTTCGAAAAATTTCGAACTTTGGTTTCTTCATTTTCCATCACTCACAGGTATTCTTCGATGCTGCCCTATGCTGCAAACACCGAAGTTTTGCTATTTGGAGTAATAGAAAAAACAAAAGCCAAAACTTGTTGGTAAGTTTCAAGTCATCTAAACATCTGTATAGGTGATTGCGCCTAGGAAATCTGGATTTTTCGAAAAACCTCGAAAGTTGAATCTTTCCTTTTCATTCACTCCTGAGGCTTCCCCGGTATTACATCAGCCTGCAAATAACGAAATTTTCCGAATTTAAGTAAAAAGCTAATTTTTGCAAAAAATATCAGGAATTTTATGATTTTTAGAAAAATTTCGAAATTTTTATTTTTCAGTTTCCATCACTCCCGAGACTTTCTTGGTGCTGTGCTGACCTACAAATCGTTCCTTAGTTACAAGTCGTCCAAACTTCTGTTTGGGTTTTGCGCCTAGGAAATTTGGATTTTTCGAAAAATTTCGAAATTTGTATTCTTCATTTTCATTCACTCCTGAGGCTTCCCCGGTGCTGCACTAGCCTGCAAATAATGAAATTTTCCGAATTAAATGAAAACAAATTTGACAAAAAATATCAGGAAATTTTGGATTTTTCGAAAAATTTGACATTTTTATTTTTCAGTTTCCATCACTCCTGAACATTTGTATTGGGTATATCGCTTAGGAAATTTGGATTTTTCGAAAAAATTTCGAACTTTGGTTTCTTCATTTTCCATCACTCACAGGTATTCTTCGATGCTGCCCTATGCTGCAAACACCGAAGTTTTGCTATTTGGAGTAATAGAAAAAACAAAAGCCAAAACTTGTTGGTAAGTTTCAAGTCATCTAAACATCTGTATAGGTGATTGCGCCTAGGAAATCTGGATTTTTCGAAAAACCTCGAAAGTTGGATCTTTCCTTTTCATTCACTCCTGAGGCTTCCCCGGTATTACATCAGCCTGCAAATAACGAAATTTTCCGAATTTAAGTAAAAAGCTAATTTTTGCAAAAAATATCAGGAATTTTATGATTTTTAGAAAAATTTCGAAATTTTTATTTTTCAGTTTCCATCACTCCCGAGACTTTCTTGGTGCTGTGCTGACCTACAAACACCAAAAATTGTAAGAAAATAAAATCGTTCCTTAGTTACAAGTCGTCCAAACTTCTGTTTGGGTTTTGCGCCTAGGAAATTTGGATTTTTCGAAAAATTTCGAAATTTGTATTCTTCATTTTCATTCACTCCTGAGGCTTCCCCGGTGCTGCACTAGCCTGCAAATAATGAAATTTTCCGAATTAAATGAAAACAAATTTGACAAAAAATATCAGGAAATTTTGGATTTTTCGAAAAATTTGACATTTTTATTTTTCAGTTTCCATCACTCCTGAACATTTGTATTGGGTATATCGCTTAGGAAATTTGGATTTTTCGAAAAATTTCGAACTTTGGTTTCTTCATTTTCCATCACTCACAGGTATTCTTCGATGCTGCCCTATGCTGCAAACACCGAAGTTTTGCTATTTGGAGTTATAGACAAAACAAAAGCCAAAACTTGTTGGTAAATTTCAAGTCATCTAAACATCTGTATAGGTGATTGCGCCTAGGAAATCTGGATTTTTCGAAAAACCTCGAAAGTTGAATCTTTCCTTTTCATTCACTCCTGAGGCTTCCCCGGTATTACATCAGCCTGCAAATAACGAAATTTTCCGAATTTAAGTAAAAAGCTAATTTTTGCAAAAAATATCAGGAATTTTATGATTTTTAGAAAAATTTCGAAATTTTTATTTTTCAGTTTCCATCACTCCCGAGACTTTCTTGGTGCTGTGCTGACCTACAAACACCAAAAATTGTAAGAAAATAAAATCGTTCCTTAGTTACAAGTCGTCCAAACTTCTGTTTGGGTTTTGCGCCTAGGAAATTTGGATTTTTCGAAAAATTTCGAAATTTGTATTCTTCATTTTCATTCACTCCTGAGGCTTCCCCGGTGCTGCACTAGCCTGCAAATAATGAAATTTTCCGAATTAAATGAAAACAAATTTGACAAAAAATATCAGGAAATTTTGGATTTTTCGAAAAATTTGACATTTTTATTTTTCAGTTTCCATCACTCCTGAACATTTGTATTGGGTATATCGCTTAGGAAATTTGGATTTTTCGAAAAATTTCGAACTTTGGTTTCTTCATTTTCCATCACTCACAGGTATTCTTCGATGCTGCCCTATGCTGCAAACACTGAAGTTTTGCTATTTGGAGTTATAGACAAAACAAAAGCCAAAACTTGTTGGTAAGTTTCAAGTCATCTAAACATCTGTATAGGTGATTGCGCCTAGGAAATCTGGATTTTTCGAAAAACCTCGAAAGTTGAATCTTTCCTTTTCATTCACTCCTGAGGCTTCCCCGGTATTACATCAGCCTGCAAATAACGAAATTTTCCGAATTTAAGTAAAAAGCTAATTTTTGCAAAAAATATCAGGAATTTTATGATTTTTAGAAAAATTTCGAAATTTTTATTTTTCAGTTTCCATCACTCCCGAGACTTTCTTGGTGCTGTGCTGACCTACAAACACCAAAAATTGTAAGAAAATAAAATCGTTCCTTAGTTACAAGTCGTCCAAACTTCTGTTTGGGTTTTGCGCCTAGGAAATTTGGATTTTTCGAAAAATTTCGAAATTTGTATTCTTCATTTTCATTCACTCCTGAGGCTTCCCCGGTGCTGCACTAGCCTGCAAATAACGAAATTTTCCGAATTAAATGAAAACAAATTTGACAAAAAATATCAGGAAATTTTGGATTTTTCGAAAAATTTGACATTTTTATTTTTCAGTTTCCATCACTCCTGAACATTTGTATTGGGTATATCGCTTAGGAAATTTGGATTTTTCGAAAAATTTCGAACTTTGGTTTCTTCATTTTCCATCACTCACAGGTATTCTTCGATGCTGCCCTATGCTGCAAACACCGAAGTTTTGCTATTTGGAGTAATAGAAAAAACAAAAGCCAAAACTTGTTGTTAAGTTTCAAGTCATCTAAACATCTGTATAGGTGATTGCGCCTAGGAAATGTGGATTTTTCGAAAAACCTCGAAAGTTGGATCTTTCCTTTTCATTCACTCCTGAGGCTTCCCCGGTATTACATCAGCCTGCAAATAACGAAATTTTCCGAATTTAAGTAAAAAGCTAATTTTTGCAAAAAATATCAGGAATTTTATGATTTTTAGAAAAATTTCGAAATTTTTATTTTTCAGTTTCCATCACTCCCGAGACTTTCTTGGTGCTGTGCTGACCTACAAACACCAAAAATTGTAAGAAAATAAAATCGTTCCTTAGTTACAAGTCGTCCAAACTTCTGTTTGGGTTTTGCGCCTAGGAAATTTGGATTTTTCGAAAAATTTCGAATTGTGTATTCTTCATTTTCATTCACTCCTGAGGCTTCCCCGGTGCTGCACTAGCCTGCAAATAACGAAATTTTCCGAATTAAATGAAAACAAATTTGACAAAAAATATCAGGAAATTTTGGATTTTTCGAAAAATTTGACATTTTTATTTTTCAGTTTCCATCACTCCTGAACATTTGTATTGGGTATATCGCTTAGGAAATTTGGATTTTTCGAAAAATTTCGAACTTTGGTTTCTTCATTTTCCATCACTCACAGGTATTCTTCGATGCTGCCCTATGCTGCAAACACCGAAGTTTTGCTATTTGGAGTAATAGAAAAAACAAAAGCCAAAACTTGTTGGTAAGTTTCAAGTCATCTAAACATCTGTATAGGTGATTGCGCCTAGGAAATCTGGATTTTTCGAAAAACCTCGAAAGTTGGATCTTTCCTTTTCATTCACTCCTGAGGCTTCCCCGGTATTACATCAGCCTGCAAATAACGAAATTTTCCGAATTTAAGTAAAAAGCTAATTTTTGCAAAAAATATCAGGAATTTTATGATTTTTAGAAAAATTTCGAAATTTTTATTTTTCAGTTTCCATCACTCCCGAGACTTTCTTGGTGCTGTGCTGACCTACAAACACCAAAAATTGTAAGAAAATAAAATCGTTCCTTAGTTACAAGTCGTCCAAACTTCTGTTTGGGTTTTGCGCCTAGGAAATTTGGATTTTTCGAAAAATTTCGAAATTTGTATTCTTCATTTTCATTCACTCCTGAGGCTTCCCCGGTGCTGCACTAGCCTGCAAATAACGAAATTTTCCGAATTAAATGAAAACAAATTTGACAAAAAATATCAGGAAATTTTGGATTTTTCGAAAAATTTGACATTTTTATTTTTCAGTTTCCATCACTCCTGAACATTTGTATTGGGTATATCGCTTAGGAAATTTGGATTTTTCGAAAAATTTCGAACTTTGGTTTCTTCATTTTCCATCACTCACAGGTATTCTTCGATGCTGCCCTATGCTGCAAACACCGAAGTTTTGCTATTTGGAGTAATAGAAAAAACAAAAGCCAAAACTTGTTGTTAAGTTTCAAGTCATCTAAACATCTGTATAGGTGATTGCGCCTAGGAAATCTGGATTTTTCGAAAAACCTCGAAAGTTGGATCTTTCCTTTTCATTCACTCCTGAGGCTTCCCCGGTATTACATCAGCCTGCAAATAACGAAATTTTCCGAATTTAAGTAAAAAGCTAATTTTTGCAAAAAATATCAGGAATTTTATGATTTTTAGAAAAATTTCGAAATTTTTATTTTTCAGTTTCCATCACTCCCGAGACTTTCTTGGTGCTGTGCTGACCTACAAACACCAAAAATTGTAAGAAAATAAAATCGTTCCTTAGTTACAAGTCGTCCAAACTTCTGTTTGGGTTTTGCGCCTAGGAAATTTGGATTTTTCGAAAAATTTCGAAATTTGTATTCTTCATTTTCATTCACTCCTGAGGCTTCCCCGGTGCTGCACTAGCCTGCAAATAACGAAATTTTCCGAATTAAATGAAAACAAATTTGACAAAAAATATCAGGAAATTTTGGATTTTTCGAAAAATTTGACATTTTTATTTTTCAGTTTCCATCACTCCTGAACATTTGTATTGGGTATATCGCTTAGGAAATTTGGATTTTTCGAAAAATTTCGAACTTTGGTTTCTTCATTTTCCATCACTCACAGGTATTCTTCGATGCTGCCCTATGCTGCAAACACCGAAGTTTTGCTATTTGGATTAATAGAAAAAACAAAAGCCAAAACTTGTTGGTAAGTTTCAAGTCATCTAAACATCTGTATAGGTGATTGCGCCTAGGAAATCTGGATTTTTCGAAAAACCTCGAAAGTTGGATCTTTCCTTTTCATTCACTCCTGAGGCTTCCCCGGTATTACATCAGCCTGCAAATAACGAAATTTTCCGAATTTAAGTAAAAAGCTAATTTTTGCAAAAAATATCAGGAATTTTATGATTTTTAGAAAAATTTCGAAATTTTTATTTTTCAGTTTCCATCACTCCCGAGACTTTCTTGGTGCTGTGCTGACCTACAAACACCAAAAATTGTAAGAAAATAAAATCGTTCCTTAGTTACAAGTCGTCCAAACTTCTGTTTGGGTTTTGCGCCTAGGAAATTTGGATTTTTCGAAAAATTTCGAAATTTGTATTCTTCATTTTCATTCACTCCTGAGGCTTCCCCGGTGCTGCACTAGCCTGCAAATAACGAAATTTTCCGAATTTAATGAAAACAAATTTGACAAAAAATATCAGGAAATTTTGGATTTTTCGAAAAATTTGACATTTTTATTTTTCAGTTTCCATCACTCCTGAACATTTGTATTGGGTATAGCGCTTAGGAAATTTGGATTTTTCGAAAAATTTCGAACTTTGGTTTCTTCATTTTCCATCACTCACAGGTATTCTTCGATGCTGCCCTATGCTGCAAACACCGAAGTTTTGCTATTTGGAGTAATAGAAAAAACAAAAGCCAAAACTTGTTGTTAAGTTTCAAGTCATCTAAACATCTGTATAGGTGATTGCGCCTAGGAAATGTGGATTTTTCGAAAAACCTCGAAAGTTGGATCTTTCCTTTTCATTCACTCCTGAGGCTTCCCCGGTATTACATCAGCCTGCAAATAACGAAATTTTCCGAATTTAAGTAAAAAGCTAATTTTTGCAAAAAATATCAGGAATTTTATGATTTTTAGAAAAATTTCGAAATTTTTATTTTTCAGTTTCCATCACTCCCGAGACTTTCTTGGTGCTGTGCTGACCTACAAACACCAAAAATTGTAAGAAAATAAAATCGTTCCTTAGTTACAAGTCGTCCAAACTTCTGTTTGGGTTTTGCGCCTAGGAAATTTGGATTTTTCGAAAAATTTCGAAATTTGTATTCTTCATTTTCATTCACTCCTGAGGCTTCCCCGGTGCTGCACTAGCCTGCAAATAACGAAATTTTCCGAATTTAATGAAAACAAATTTGACAAAAAAATATCAGGAAATTTTGGATTTTTCGAAAAATTTGACCTTTTTATTTTTCAGTTTCCATCACTCCTGAACATTTGTATTGGGTATAGCGCTTAGGAAATTTGGATTTTTCGAAAAGTTTCGAACTTTGGTTTCTTCATTTTCCATCACTCACAGGTATTCTTCGATGCTGCCCTATGCTGCAAACACCGAAGTTTTGCTATTTGGAGTAATAGAAAAAACAAAAGCCAAAACTTGTTGTTAAGTTTCAAGTCATCTAAACATCTGTATAGGTGATTGCGCCTAGGAAATGTGGATTTTTCGAAAAACCTCGAAAGTTGGATCTTTCCTTTTCATTCACTCCTGAGGCTTCCCCGGTATTACATCAGCCTGCAAATAACGAAATTTTCCGAATTTAAGTAAAAAGCTAATTTTTGCAAAAAATATCAGGAATTTTATGATTTTTAGAAAAATTTCGAAATTTTTATTTTTCAGTTTCCATTACTCCCGAGACTTTCTTGGTGCTGTGCTGACCTACAAACACCAAAAATTGTAAGAAAATAAAATCGTTCCTTAGTTACAAGTCGTCCAAACTTCTGTTTGGGTTTTGCGCCTAGGAAATTTGGATTTTTCGAAAAATTTCGAAATTTGTATTCTTCATTTTCATTCACTCCTGAGGCTTCCCCGGTGCTGCACTAGCCTGCAAATAACGAAATTTTCCGAATTTAATGAAAACAAATTTGACAAAAAATATCAGGAAATTTTGGATTTTTCGAAAAATTTGACCTTTTTATTTTTCAGTTTCCATCACTCCTGAACATTTGTATTGGGTATAGCGCTTAGGAAATTTGGATTTTTCGAAAAGTTTCGAACTTTGGTTTCTTCATTTTCCATCACTCACAGGTATTCTTCGATGCTGCCCTATGCTGCAAACACCGAAGTTTTGCTATTTGGAGTAATAGAAAAAACAAAAGCCAAAACTTGTTGTTAAGTTTCAAGTCATCTAAACATCTGTATAGGTGATTGCGCCTAGGAAATGTGGATTTTTCGAAAAACCTCGAAAGTTGGATCTTTCCTTTTCATTCACTCCTGAGGCTTCCCCGGTATTACATCAGCCTGCAAATAACGAAATTTTCCGAATTTAAGTAAAAAGCTATTTTTTTTGCAAAAAATATCAGGAATTTTATGATTTTTAGAAAAATTTCGAAATTTTTATTTTTCAGTTTCCATTACTCCCGAGACTTTCTTGGTGCTGTGCTGACCTACAAACACCAAAAATTGTAAGAAAATAAAATCGTTCCTTAGTTACAAGTCGTCCAAACTTCTGTTTGGGTTTTGCGCCTAGGAAATTTGGATTTTTCGAAAAATTTCGAAATTTGTATTCTTCATTTTCATTCACTCCTGAGGCTTCCCCGGTGCTGCACTAGCCTGCAAATAACGAAATTTTCCGAATTTAATGAAAACAAATTTGACAAAAAATATCAGGAAAATTTTGGATTTTTCGAAAAATTTGACCTTTTTATTTTTCAGTTTCCATCACTCCTGAACATTTGTATTGGGTATAGCGCTTAGGAAATTTGGATTTTTCGAAAAGTTTCGAACTTTGGTTTCTTCATTTTCCATCACTCACAGGTATTCTTCGATGCTGCCCTATGCTGCAAACACCGAAGTTTTGCTATTTGGAGTAATAGAAAAAACAAAAGCCAAAACTTGTTGTTAAGTTTCAAGTCATCTAAACATCTGTATAGGTGATTGCGCCTAGGAAATGTGGATTTTTCGAAAAACCTCGAAAGTTGGATCTTTCCTTTTCATTCACTCCTGAGGCTTCCCCGGTATTACATCAGCCTGCAAATAACGAAATTTTCCGAATTTAAGTAAAAAGCTAATTTTTTGCAAAAAATATCAGGAATTTTATGATTTTTAGAAAAATTTCGAAATTTTTATTTTTCAGTTTCCATTACTCCCGAGACTTTCTTGGTGCTGTGCTGACCTACAAACACCAAAAATTGTAAGAAAATAAAATCGTTCCTTAGTTACAAGTCGTCCAAACTTCTGTTTGGGTTTTGCGCCTAGGAAATTTGGATTTTTCGAAAAATTTCGAAATTTGTATTCTTCATTTTCATTCACTCCTGAGGCTTCCCCGGTGCTGCACTAGCCTGCAAATAACGAAATTTTCCGAATTTAATGAAAACAAATTTGACAAAAAATATCAGGAAATTTTGGATTTTTCGAAAAATTTGACCTTTTTATTTTTCAGTTTCCATCACTCCTGAACATTTGTATTGGGTATAGCGCTTAGGAAATTTGGATTTTTCGAAAAGTTTCGAACTTTGGTTTCTTCATTTTCCATCACTCACAGGTATTCTTCGATGCTGCCCTATGCTGCAAACACCGAAGTTTTGCTATTTGGAGTAATAGAAAAAACAAAAGCCAAAACTTGTTGTTAAGTTTCAAGTCATCTAAACATCTGTATAGGTGATTGCGCTAAGGAAATGTGGATTTTTCGAAAAAACCTCGAAAGTTGGATCTTTCCTTCTCATTCACTCCTGAGGCTTCCCCGGTATTACATCAGCCTGCAAATAACGAAATTTTCCGAATTTAAGTAAAAAGCTAATTTTTTGCAAAAAATATCAGGAATTTTATGATTTTTAGAAAAATTTCGAAATTTTTATTTTTCAGTTTCCATTACTCCCGAGACTTTCTTGGTGCTGTGCTGACCTACAAACACCAAAAATTGTAAGAAAATAAAATCGTTCCTTAGTTACAAGTCGTCCAAACCTCTGTTTGGGTTTTGCGCCTAGGAAATTTGGCATTTTTCGAAAAATTTCGAAATTTGTATTCTTCATTTTCATTCACTCCTGAGGCTTCCCCGGTGCTGCACTAGCCTGCAAATAACGAAATTTTCCGAATTTAATGAAAACAAATTTGACAAAAAATATCAGGAAATTTTGGATTTTTCGAAAAATTTGACCTTTTTATTTTTCAGTTTCCATCACTCCTGAACATTTGTATTGGGTATAGCGCTTAGGAAATTTGGATTTTTCGAAAAGTTTCGAACTTTGGTTTCTTCATTTTCCATCACTCACAGGTATTCTTCGATGCTGCCCTATGCTGCAAACACCGAAGTTTTGCTATTTGGAGTAATAGAAAAAACAAAAGCCAAAACTTGTTGTTAAGTTTCAAGTCATCTAAACATCTGTATAGGTGATTGCGCCTAGGAAATGTGGATTTTTCGAAAAACCTCGAAAGTTGGATCTTTCCTTTTCATTCACTCCTGAGGCTTCCCCGGTATTACATCAGCCTGCAAATAACGAAATTTTCCGAATTGAAGTAAAAAGCTAATTTTTTGCAAAAAATATCAGGAATTTTATGATTTTTAGAAAAATTTCGAAATTTTTATTTTTCAGTTTCCATTACTCCCGAGACTTTCTTGGTGCTGTGCTGACCTACAAACACCAAAAATTGTAAGAAAATAAAATCGTTCCTTAGTTACAAGTCGTCGAAACTTCTGTTTGGGTTTTGCGCCTAGGAAATTTGGATTTTTCGAAAAATTTCGAAATTTGTATTCTTCATTTTCATTCACTCCTGAGGCTTCCCCGGTGCTGCACTAGCCTGCAAATAACGAAATTTTCCGAATTTAATGAAAACAAATTTGACAAAAAATATCAGGAAATTTTGGATTTTTCGAAAAATTTGACCTTTTTATTTTTCAGTTTCCATCACTCCTGAACATTTGTATTGGGTATAGCGCTTAGGAAATTTGGATTTTTCGAAAAGTTTCGAACTTTGGTTTCTTCATTTTCCATCACTCACAGGTATTCTTCGATGCTGCCCTATGCTGCAAACACCGAAGTTTTGCTATTTGGAGTAATAGAAAAAACAAAAGCCAAAACTTGTTGTTAAGTTTCAAGTCATCTAAACATCTGTATAGGTGATTGCGCCTAGGAAATGTGGATTTTTCGAAAAACCTCGAAAGTTGGATCTTTCCTTTTCATTCACTCCTGAGGCTTCCCCGGTATTACATCAGCCTGCAAATAACGAAATTTTCCGAATTTAAGTAAAAAGCTAATTTTTTGCAAAAAATATCAGGAATTTTATGATTTTTAGAAAAATTTCGAAATTTTTATTTTTCAGTTTCCATTACTCCCGAGACTTTCTTGGTGCTGTGCTGACCTACAAACACCAAAAATTGTAAGAAAATAAAATCGTTCCTTAGTTACAAGTCGTCCAAACTTCTGTTTGGGTTTTGCGCCTAGGAAATTTGGATTTTTCGAAAAATTTCGAAATTTGTATTCTTCATTTTCATTCACTCCTGAGGCTTCCCCGGTGCTGCACTAGCCTGCAAATAACGAAATTTTCCGAATTTAATGAAAACAAATTTGACAAAAAATATCAGGAAATTTTGGATTTTTCGAAAAATTTGACCTTTTTATTTTTCAGTTTCCATCACTCCTGAACATTTGTATTGGGTATAGCGCTTAGGAAATTTGGATTTTTCGAAAAGTTTCGAACTTTGGTTTCTTCATTTTCCATCACTCACAGGTATTCTTCGATGCTGCCCTATGCTGCAAACACCGAAGTTTTGCTATTTGGAGTAATAGAAAAAACAAAAGCCAAAACTTGTTGTTAAGTTTCAAGTCATCTAAACATCTGTATAGGTGATTGCGCCTAGGAAATGTGGATTTTTCGAAAAACCTCGAAAGTTGGATCTTTCCTTTTCATTCACTCCTGAGGCTTCCCCGGTATTACATCAGCCTGCAAATAACGAAATTTTCCGAATTTAAGTAAAAAGCTATTTTTTGCAAAAAATATCAGGAATTTTATGATTTTTAGAAAAATTTCGAAATTTTTATTTTTCAGTTTCCATTACTCCCGAGACTTTCTTGGTGCTGTGCTGACCTACAAACACCAAAAATTGTAAGAAAATAAAATCGTTCCTTAGTTACAAGTCGTCCAAACTTCTGTTTGGGTTTTGCGCCTAGGAAATTTGGATTTTTCGAAAAATTTCGAAATTTGTATTCTTCATTTTCATTCACTCCTGAGGCTTCCCCGGTGCTGCACTAGCCTGCAAATAACGAAATTTTCCGAATTTAATGAAAACAAATTTGACAAAAAATATCAGGAAATTTTGGATTTTTCGAAAAATTTGACCTTTTTATTTTTCAGTTTCCATCACTCCTGAACATTTGTATTGGGTATAGCGCTTAGGAAATTTGGATTTTTCGAAAAGTTTCGAACTTTGGTTTCTTCATTTTCCATCACTCACAGGTATTCTTCGATGCTGCCCTATGCTGCAAACACCGAAGTTTTGCTATTTGGAGTAATAGAAAAAACAAAAGCCAAAACTTGTTGTTAAGTTTCAAGTCATCTAAACATCTGTATAGGTGATTGCGCCTAGGAAATGTGGATTTTTCGAAAAACCTCGAAAGTTGGATCTTTCCTTTTCATTCACTCCTGAGGCTTCCCCGGTATTACATCAGCCTGCAAATAACGAAATTTTCCGAATTTAAGTAAAAAGCTAATTTTTGCAAAAAAATATCAGGAATTTTATGATTTTTAGAAAAATTTCGAAATTTTTATTTTTCAGTTTCCATTACTCCCGAGACTTTCTTGGTGCTGTGCTGACCTACAAACACCAAAAATTGTAAGAAAATAAAATCGTTCCTTAGTTACAAGTCGTCCAAACTTCTGTTTGGGTTTTGCGCCTAGGAAATTTGGATTTTTCGAAAAATTTCGAAATTTGTATTCTTCATTTTCATTCACTCCTGAGGCTTCCCCGGTGCTGCACTAGCCTGCAAATAACGAAATTTTCCGAATTTATTGAAAAACAAATTTGACAAAAAATATCAGGAAATTTTGGATTTTTCGAAAAATTTGACCTTTTTATTTTTCAGTTTCCATCACTCCTGAACATTTGTATTGGGTATAGCGCTTAGGAAATTTGGATTTTTCGAAAAGTTTCGAACTTTGGTTTCTTCATTTTCCATCGCTCACAGGTATTCTTCGATGCTGCCCTATGCTGCAAACACCGAAGTTTTGCTATTTGGAGTAATAGAAAAAACAAAAGCCAAAACTTGTTGTTAAGTTTCAAGTCATCTAAACATCTGTATAGGTGATTGCGCCTAGGAAATGTGGATTTTTCGAAAAACCTCGAAAGTTGGATCTTTCCTTTTCATTCACTCCTGAGGCTTCCCCGGTATTACATCAGCCTGCAAATAACGAAATTTTCCGAATTTAAGTAAAAAGCTAATTTTTGCAAAAAATATCAGGAATTTTATGATTTTTAGAAAAATTTCGAAATTTTTATTTTTTCAGTTTCCATCACTCCCGAGACTTTCTTGGTGCTGTGCTGACCTACAAACACCAAAAATTGTAAGAAAATAAAATCGTTCCTTAGTTACAAGTCGTCCAAACTTCTGTTTGGGTTTTGCGCCTAGGAAATTTGGATTTTTCGAAAAATTTCGAAATTTGTATTCTTCATTTTCATTCACTCCTGAGGCTTCCCCGGTGCTGCACTAGCCTGCAAATAACGAAATTTTCCGAATTTAATGAAAACAAATTTGACAAAAAATATCAGGAAATTTTGGATTTTTCGAAAAATTTGACATTTTTATTTTTCAGTTTCCATCACTCCTGAACATTTGTATTGGGTATAGCGCTTAGGAAATTTGGATTTTTCGAAAAGTTTCGAACTTTGGTTTCTTCATTTTCCATCACTCACAGGTATTCTTCGATGCTGCCCTATGCTGCAAACACCGAAGTTTTGCTATTTGGAGTAATAGAAAAAACAAAAGCCAAAACTTGTTGTTAACGTTTCAAGTCATCTAAACATCTGTATAGGTGATTGCGCCTAGGAAATGTGGATTTTTCGAAAAACCTCGAAAGTTGGATCTTTCCTTTTCATTCACTCCTGAGGCTTCCCCGGTATTACATCAGCCTGCAAATAACGAAATTTTCCGAATTTAAGTAAAAAGCTAATTTTTGCAAAAATATCAGGAATTTTATGATTTTTAGAAAAATTTCGAAATTTTTATTTTTCAGTTTCCATCACTCCCGAGACTTTCTTGGTGCTGTGCTGACCTACAAACACCAAAAATTGTAAGAAAATAAAATCGTTCCTTAGTTACAAGTCGTCCAAACTTCTGTTTGGGTTTTGCGCCTAGGAAATTTGGATTTTTCGAAAAATTTCGAAATTTGTATTCTTCATTTTCATTCACTCCTGAGGCTTCCCCGGTGCTGCACTAGCCTGCAAATAACGAAATTTTCCGAATTTAATGAAAACAAATTTGACAAAAAATATCAGGAAATTTTGGATTTTTCGAAAAATTTGACCTTTTTATTTTTCAGTTTCCATCACTCCTGAACATTTGTATTGGGTATAGCGCTTAGGAAATTTGGATTTTTCGAAAAATTTCGAACTTTGGTTTCTTCATTTTCCATCACTCACAGGTATTCTTCGATGCTGCCCTATGCTGCAAACACCGAAGTTTTGCTATTTGGAGTAATAGAAAAAACAAAAGCCAAAACTTGTTGTTAAGTTTCAAGTCATCTAAACATCTGTATAGGTGATTGCGCCTAGGAAATGTGGATTTTTCGAAAAACCTCGAAAGTTGGATCTTTCCTTTTCATTCACTCCTGAGGCTTCCCCGGTATTACATCAGCCTGCAAATAACGAAATTTTCCGAATTTAAGTAAAAAGCTAATTTTTGCAAAAAATATCAGGAATTTTATGATTTTTAGAAAAATTTCGAAATTTTTATTTTTCAGTTTCCATCACTCCCGAGACTTTCTTGGTGCTGTGCTGACCTACAAACACCAAAAATTGTAAGAAAATAAAATCGTTCCTTAGTTACAAGTCGTCCAAACTTCTGTTTGGGTTTTGCGCCTAGGAAATTTGGATTTTTCGAAAAATTTCGAAATTTGTATTCTTCATTTTCATTCACTCCTGAGGCTTCCCCGGTGCTGCACTAGCCTGCAAATAACGAAATTTTCCGAATTTAATGAAAACAAATTTGACAAAAAATATCAGGAAATTTTGTTTTTTTTTCGAAAAATTTGACATTTTTATTTTTCAGTTTCCATCACTCCTGAACATTTGTATTGGGTATAGCGCTTAGGAAATTTGGATTTTTCGAAAAATTTCGAACTTTGGTTTCTTCATTTTCCATCACTCACAGGTATTCTTCGATGCTGCCCTATGCTGCAAACACCGAAGTTTTGCTATTTGGAGTAATAGAAAAAACAAAAGCCAAAACTTGTTGGTAAGTTTCAAGTCATCTAAACATCTGTATAGGTGATTGCGCCTAGGAAATGTGGATTTTTCGAAAAAAACCTCGAAAGTTGGATCTTTCCTTTTCATTCACTCCTGAGGCTTCCCCGGTATTACATCAGCCTGCAAATAACGAAATTTTCCGAATTTAAGTAAAAAGCTAATTTTTGCAAAAAATATCAGGAATTTTATGATTTTTAGAAAAATTTCGAAATTTTTATTTTTCAGTTCCCATCACTCCCGAGACTTTCTTGGTGCTGTGCTGACCTGCAAACACCAAAAATTGTAAGAAAATAAAATCGTTCCTTAGTTACAAGTCGTCCAAACTTCTGTTTGGGTTTTGCGCCTAGGAAATTTGGATTTTTCGAAAAATTTCGAAATTTGTATTCTTCATTTTCATTCACTCCTGAGGCTTCCCCGGTGCTGCACTAGCCTGCAAATAATGAAATTTTCCGAATTAAATGAAAACAAATTTGACAAAAAATATCAGGAAATTTTGGATTTTTCGAAAAATTTGACATTTTTATTTTTCAGTTTCCATCACTCCTGAACATTTGTATTGGGTATATCGCTTAGGAAATTTGGATTTTTCGAAAAATTTCGAACTTTGGTTTCTTCATTTTCCATCACTCACAGGTATTCTTCGATGCTGCCCTATGCTGCAAACACTGAGGTTTTGCTATTTGGAGTTATAGAAAAAACAAAAGCCAAAACTTGTTGGTAAATTCCAAGTCATCTAAACATCTGTATAGGTGATTGCGCCTAGGAAATCTGGATTTTTCGAAAAACCTCGAAAGTTGAATCTTTCCTTTTCATTCACTCCTGAGGCTTCCCCGGTATTACATCAGCCTGCAAATAACGAAATTTTCCGAATTTAAGTAAAAAGCTAATTTTTGCAAAAAATATCAGGAATTTTATGATTTTTAGAAAAATTTCGAAATTTTTATTTTTCAGTTTCCATCACTCCCGAGACTTTCTTGGTGCTGTGCTGACCTACAAACACCAAAAATTGTAAGAAAATAAAATCGTTCCTTAGTTACAAGTCGTCCAAACTTCTGTTTGGGTTTTGCGCCTAGGAAATTTGGATTTTTCGAAAAATTTCGAAATTTGTATTCTTCATTTTCATTCACTCCTGAGGCTTCCCCGGTGCTGCACTAGCCTGCAAATAATGAAATTTTCCGAATTAAATGAAAACAAATTTGACAAAAAATATCAGGAAATTTTGGATTTTTCGAAAAATTTGACATTTTTATTTTTCAGTTTCCATCACTCCTGAACATTTTGTATTGGGTATATCGCTTAGGAAATTTGGATTTTTCGAAAAATTTCGAACTTTGGTTTCTTCATTTTCCATCACTCACAGGTATTCTTCGATGCTGCCCTATGCCGCAAACACTGAGGTTTTGCTATTTGGAGTTATAGACAAAACAAAAGCCAAAACTTGTTGGTAAATTTCAAGTCATCTAAACATCTGTATAGGTGATTGCGCCTAGGAAATCTGGATTTTTCGAAAAACCTCGAAAGTTGAATCTTTCCTTTTCATTCACTCCTGAGGCTTCCCCGGTATTACATCAGCCTGCAAATAACGAAATTTTCCGAATTTAAGTAAAAAGCTAATTTTTGCAAAAAATATCAGGAATTTTATGATTTTTAGAAAAATTTCGAAATTTTTATTTTTCAGTTTCCATCACTCCCGAGACTTTCTTGGTGCTGTGCTGACCTACAAACACCAAAAATTGTAAGAAAATAAAATCGTTCCTTAGTTACAAGTCGTCCAAACTTCTGTTTGGGTTTTGCGCCTAGGAAATTTGGATTTTTCGAAAAATTTCGAAATTTGTATTCTTCATTTTCATTCACTCCTGAGGCTTCCCCGGTGCTGCACTAGCCTGCAAATAATGAAATTTTCCGAATTAAATGAAAACAAATTTGACAAAAAATATCAGGAAATTTTGGATTTTTCGAAAAATTTGACATTTTTATTTTTCAGTTTCCATCACTCCTGAACATTTGTATTGGGTATATCGCTTAGGAAATTTGGATTTTTCGAAAAATTTCGAACTTTGGTTTCTTCATTTTCCATCACTCACAGGTATTCTTCGATGCTGCCCTATGCTGCAAACACTGAGGTTTTGCTATTTGGAGTTATAGACAAAACAAAAGCCAAAACTTGTTGGTAAATTTCAAGTCATCTAAACATCTGTATAGGTGATTGCGCCTAGGAAATCTGGATTTTTCGAAAAACCTCGAAAGTTGAATCTTTCCTTTTCATTCACTCCTGAGGCTTCCCCGGTATTACATCAGCCTGCAAATAACGAAATTTTCCGAATTTAAGTAAAAAGCTAATTTTTGCAAAAAATATCAGGAATTTTATGATTTTTAGAAAAATTTCGAAATTTTTATTTTTCAGTTTCCATCACTCCCGAGACTTTCTTGGTGCTGTGCTGACCTACAAACACCAAAAATTGTAAGAAAATAAAATCGTTCCTTAGTTACAAGTCGTCCAAACTTCTGTTTGGGTTTTGCGCCTAGGAAATTTGGATTTTTCGAAAAATTTCGAAATTTGTATTCTTCATTTTCATTCACTCCTGAGGCTTCCCCGGTGCTGCACTAGCCTGCAAATAATGAAATTTTCCGAATTAAATGAAAACAAATTTGACAAAAAATATCAGGAAATTTTGGATTTTTCGAAAAATTTGACATTTTTATTTTTCAGTTTCCATCACTCCTGAACATTTGTATTGGGTATATCGCTTAGGAAATTTGGATTTTTCGAAAAATTTCGAACTTTGGTTTCTTCATTTTCCATCACTCACAGGTATTCTTCGATGCTGCCCTATGCCGCAAACACTGAGGTTTTGCTATTTGGAGTTATAGACAAAACAAAAGCCAAAACTTGTTGGTAAATTTCAAGTCATCTAAACATCTGTATAGGTGATTGCGCCTAGGAAATCTGGATTTTTCGAAAAACCTCGAAAGTTGAATCTTTCCTTTTCATTCACTCCTGAGGCTTCCCCGGTATTACATCAGCCTGCAAATAACGAAAATTTTCCGAATTTAAGTAAAAAGCTAATTTTTGCAAAAAATATCAGGAATTTTATGATTTTTAGAAAAATTTCGAAATTTTTATTTTTCAGTTTCCATCACTCCCGAGACTTTCTTGGTGCTGTGCTGACCTACAAACACCAAAAATTGTAAGAAAATAAAATCGTTCCTTAGTTACAAGTCGTCCAAACTTCTGTTTGGGTTTTGCGCCTAGGAAATTTGGATTTTTCGAAAAATTTCGAAATTTGTATTCTTCATTTTCATTCACTCCTGAGGCTTCCCCGGTGCTGCACTAGCCTGCAAATAATGAAATTTTCCGAATTAAATGAAAACAAATTTGACAAAAAATATCAGGAAATTTTGGATTTTTCGAAAAATTTGACATTTTTATTTTTCAGTTTCCATCACTCCTGAACATTTGTATTGGGTATATCGCTTAGGAAATTTGGATTTTTCGAAAAATTTCGAACTTTGGTTTCTTCATTTTCCATCACTCACAGGTATTCTTCGATGCTGCCCTATGCTGCAAACACTGAGGTTTTGCTATTTGGAGTTATAGACAAAACAAAAGCCAAAACTTGTTGGTAAATTTCAAGTCATCTAAACATCTGTATAGGTGATTGCGCCTAGGAAATCTGGATTTTTCGAAAAACCTCGAAAGTTGAATCTTTCCTTTTCATTCACTCCTGAGGCTTCCCCGGTATTACATCAGCCTGCAAATAACGAAATTTTCCGAATTTAAGTAAAAAGCTAATTTTTGCAAAAAATATCAGGAATTTTATGATTTTTAGAAAAATTTCGAAATTTTTATTTTTCAGTTTCCATCACTCCCGAGACTTTCTTGGTGCTGTGCTGACCTACAAACACCAAAAATTGTAAGAAAATAAAATCGTTCCTTAGTTACAAGTCGTCCAAACTTCTGTTTGGGTTTTGCGCCTAGGAAATTTGGATTTTTCGAAAAATTTCGAAATTTGTATTCTTCATTTTCATTCACTCCTGAGGCTTCCCCGGTGCTGCACGAGCCTGCAAATAATGAAATTTTCCGAATTAAATGAAAACAAATTTGACAAAAAATATCAGGAAATTTTGGATTTTTCGAAAAATTTGACATTTTTATTTTTCAGTTTCCATCACTCCTGAACATTTGTATTGGGTATATCACTTAGGAAATTTGGATTTTTCGAAAAATTTCGAACTTTGGTTTCTTCATTTTCCATCACTCAGAGGTATTCTTCGATGCTGCCCTATGCCGCAAACACTGAGGTTTTGCTATTTGGAGTTATAGACAAAACAAAAGCCAAAACTTGTTGGTAAATTTCAAGTCATCTAAACATCTGTATAGGTGATTGCGCCTAGGAAATCTGGATTTTTCGAAAAACCTCGAAAGTTGAATCTTTCCTTTTCATTCACTCCTGAGGCTTCCCCGGTATTACATCAGCCTGCAAATAACGAAATTTTCCGAATTTAAGTAAAAAGCTAATTTTTGCAAAAAATATCAGGAATTTTATGATTTTTAAAAAAAATTTCGAAATTTTTATTTTTCAGTTTCCATCACTCCCGAGACTTTCTTGGTGCTGTGCTGACCTACAAACACCAAAAATTGTAAGAAAATAAAATCGTTCCTTAGTTACAAGTCGTCCAAACTTCTGTTTGGGTTTTGCGCCTAGGAAATTTGGATTTTTCGAAAAATTTCGAAATTTGTATTCTTCATTTTCATTCACTCCTGAGGCTTCCCCGGTGCTGCACTAGCCTGCAAATAATGAAATTTTCCGAATTAAATGAAAACAAATTTGACAAAAAATATCAGGAAATTTTGGATTTTTCGAAAAATTTGACATTTTTATTTTTCAGTTTCCATCACTCCTGAACATTTGTATTGGGTATATCGCTTAGGAAATTTGGATTTTTCGAAAAATTTCGAACTTTGGTTTCTTCATTTTCCATCACTCACAGGTATTCTTCGATGCTGCCCTATGCCGCAAACACTGAGGTTTTGCTATTTTGGAGTTATAGACAAAACAAAAGCCAAAACTTGTTGGTAAATTTCAAGTCATCTAAACATCTGTATAGGTGATTGCGCCTAGGAAATCTGGATTTTTCGAAAAACCTCGAAAGTTGAATCTTTCCTTTTCATTCACTCCTGAGGCTTCCCCGGTATTACATCAGCCTGCAAATAACGAAATTTTCCGTATTTAAGTAAAAAGCTAATTTTTGCAAAAAATATCAGGAATTTTATGATTTTTAGAAAAATTTCGAAATTTTTATTTTTCAGTTTCCATCACTCCCGAGACTTTCTTGGTGCTGTGCTGACCTACAAACACCAAAAATTGTAAGAAAATAAAATCGTTCCTTAGTTACAAGTCGTCCAAACTTCTGTTTGGGTTTTGCGCCTAGGAAATTTGGATTTTTCGAAAAATTTCGAAATTTGTATTCTTCATTTTCATTCACTCCTGAGGCTTCCCCGGTGCTGCACTAGCCTGCAAATAATGAAATTTTCCGAATTAAATGAAAACAAATTTGACAAAAAATATCAGGAAATTTTGGATTTTTCGAAAAATTTGACATTTTTATTTTTCAGTTTCCATCACTCCTGAACATTTGTATTGGGTATATCACTTAGGAAATTTGGATTTTTCGAAAAATTTCGAACTTTGGTTTCTTCATTTTCCATCACTCAGAGGTATTCTTCGATGCTGCCCTATGCCGCAAACACTGAGGTTTTGCTATTTGGAGTTATAGACAAAACAAAAGCCAAAACTTGTTGGTAAATTTCAAGTCATCTAAACATCTGTATAGGTGATTGCGCCTAGGAAATCTGGATTTTTCGAAAAACCTCGAAAGTTGAATCTTTCCTTTTCATTCACTCCTGAGGCTTCCCCGGTATTACATCAGCCTGCAAATAACGAAATTTTCCGAATTTAAGTAAAAAGCTAATTTTTGCAAAAAATATCAGGAATTTTATGATTTTTAGAAAAATTTCGAAATTTTTATTTTTCAGTTTCCATCACTCCCGAGACTTTCTTGGTGCTGTGCTGACCTACAAACACCAAAAATTGTAAGAAAATAAAATCGTTCCTTAGTTACAAGTCGTCCAAACTTCTGTTTGGGTTTTGCGCCTAGGAAATTTGGATTTTTCGAAAAATTTCGAAATTTGTATTCTTCATTTTCATTCACTCCTGAGGCTTCCCGGTGCTGCACTAGCCTGCAAATAATGAAATTTTCCGAATTAAATGAAAACAAATTTGACAAAAAATATCAGGAAATTTTGGATTTTTCGAAAAATTTGACATTTTTATTTTTCAGTTTCCATCACTCCTGAACATTTGTATTGGGTATATCACTTAGGAAATTTGGATTTTTCGAAAAATTTCGAACTTTGGTTTCTTCATTTTCCATCACTCAGAGGTATTCTTCGATGCTGCCCTATGCCGCAAACACTGAGGTTTTGCTATTTGGAGTTATAGACAAAACAAAAGCCAAAACTTGTTGGTAAATTTCAAGTCATCTAAACATCTGTATAGGTGATTGCGCCTAGGAAATCTGGATTTTTCGAAAAACCTCGAAAGTTGAATCTTTCCTTTTCATTCACTCCTGAGGCTTCCCCGGTATTACATCAGCCTGCAAATAACGAAATTTTCCGAATTTAAGTAAAAAGCTAATTTTTGCAAAAAATATCAGGAATTTTATGATTTTTAGAAAAATTTCGAAATTTTTATTTTTCAGTTTCCATCACTCCCGAGACTTTCTTGGTGCTGTGCTGACCTACAAACACCAAAAATTGTAAGAAAATAAAATCGTTCCTTAGTTACAAGTCGTCCAAACTTCTGTTTGGGTTTTGCGCCTAGGAAATTTGGATTTTTCGAAAAATTTCGAAATTTGTATTCTTCATTTTCATTCACTCCTGAGGCTTCCCCGGTGCTGCACTAGCCTGCAAATAATGAAATTTTCCGAATTAAATGAAAACAAATTTGACAAAAAATATCAGGAAATTTTGGATTTTTCGAAAAATTTGACATTTTTATTTTTCAGTTTCCATCACTCCTGAACATTTGTATTGGGTATATCACTTAGGAAATTTGGATTTTTCGAAAAATTTCGAACTTTGGTTTCTTCATTTTCCATCACTCAGAGGTATTCTTCGATGCTGCCCTATGCCGCAAACACTGAGGTTTTGCTATTTGGAGTTATAGACAAAACAAAAGCCAAAACTTGTTGGTAAATTTCAAGTCATCTAAACATCTGTATAGGTGATTGCGCCTAGGAAATCTGGATTTTTCGAAAAACCTCGAAAGTTGAATCTTTCCTTTTCATTCACTCCTGAGGCTTCCCCGGTATTACATCAGCCTGCAAATAACGAAATTTTCCGAATTTAAGTAAAAAGCTAATTTTTGCAAAAAATATCAGGAATTTTATGATTTTTAGAAAAATTTCGAAATTTTTATTTTTCAGTTTCCATCACTCCCGAGACTTTCTTGGTGCTGTGCTGACCTACAAACACCAAAAATTGTAAGAAAATAAAATCGTTCCTTAGTTACAAGTCGTCCAAACTTCTGTTTGGGTTTTGCGCCTAGGAAATTTGGATTTTTCGAAAAATTTCGAAATTTGTATTCTTCATTTTCATTCACTCCTGAGGCTTCCCCGGTGCTGCACTAGCCTGCAAATAATGAAATTTTCCGAATTAAATGAAAACAAATTTGACAAAAAATATCAGGAAATTTTGGATTTTTCGAAAAATTTGACTTTTTTATTTTTCAGTTTCCATCACTCCTGAACATTTGTATTGGGTATATCACTTAGGAAATTTGGATTTTTCGAAAAATTTCGAACTTTGGTTTCTTCATTTTCCATCACTCAGAGGTATTCTTCGATGCTGCCCTATGCCGCAAACACTGAGGTTTTGCTATTTGGAGTTATAGACAAAACAAAAGCCAAAACTTGTTGGTAAATTTCAAGTCATCTAAACATCTGTATAGGTGATTGCGCCTAGGAAATCTGGATTTTTCGAAAAACCTCGAAAGTTGAATCTTTCCTTTTCATTCACTCCTGAGGCTTCCCCGGTATTACATCAGCCTGCAAATAACGAAATTTTCCGAATTTAAGTAAAAAGCTAATTTTTGCAAAAAATATCAGGAATTTTATGATTTTTAGAAAAATTTCGAAATTTTTATTTTTCAGTTTCCATCACTCCCGAGACTTTCTTGGTGCTGTGCTGACCTACAAACACCAAAAATTGTAAGAAAATAAAATCGTTCCTTAGTTACAAGTCGTCCAAACTTCTGTTTGGGTTTTGCGCCTAGGAAATTTGGATTTTTCGAAAAATTTCGAAATTTGTATTCTTCATTTTCATTCACTCCTGAGGCTTCCCCGGTGCTGCACTAGCCTGCAAATAATGAAATTTTCCGAATTAAATGAAAACAAATTTGACAAAAAATATCAGGAAATTTTGGATTTTTCGAAAAATTTGACATTTTTATTTTTCAGTTTCCATCACTCCTGAACATTTGTATTGGGTATATCACTTAGGAAATTTGGATTTTTCGAAAAATTTCGAACTTTGGTTTCTTCATTTTCCATCACTCAGAGGTATTCTTCGATGCTGCCCTATGCCGCAAACACTGAGGTTTTGCTATTTGGAGTTATAGACAAAACAAAAGCCAAAACTTGTTGGTAAATTTCAAGTCTCTATACATCTGTATAGGTGATTGCGCCTAGGAAATCTGGATTTTTCGAAAAACCTCGAAAGTTGAATCTTTCCTTTTCATTCACTCCTGAGGCTTCCCCGGTATTACATCAGCCTGCAAATAACGAAATTTTCCGAATTTAAGTAAAAAGCTAATTTTTGCAAAAAATATCAGGAATTTTATGATTTTTAGAAAAATTTCGAAATTTTTATTTTTCAGTTTCCATCACTCCCGAGACTTTCTTGGTGCTGTGCTGACCTACAAACACCAAAAATTGTAAGAAAATAAAATCGTTCCTTAGTTACAAGTCGTCCAAACTTCTGTTTGGGTTTTGCGCCTAGGAAATTTGGATTTTTCGAAAAATTTCGAAATTTGTATTCTTCATTTTCATTCACTCCTGAGGCTTCCCCGGTGCTGCACTAGCCTGCAAATAATGAAATTTTCCGAATTAAATGAAAACAAATTTGACAAAAAATATCAGGAAATTTTGGATTTTTCGAAAAATTTCACATTTTTATTTTTCAGTTTCCATCACTCCTGAACATTTGTATTGGGTATAGCGCTTAGGAAATTTGGATTTTTCGAAAAATTTCGAACTTTGGTTTCTTCATTTTCCATCACTCAGAGGTATTCTTCGATGCTGCCCTATGCCGCAAACACTGAGGTTTTGCTATTTGGAGTTATAGACAAAACAAAAGCCAAAACTTGTTGGTAAATTTCAAGTCATCTAAACATCTGTATAGGTGATTGCGCCTAGGAAATCTGGATTTTTCGAAAAACCTCGAAAGTTGAATCTTTCCTTTTCATTCACTCCTGAGGCTTCCCCGGTATTACATCAGCCTGCAAATAACGAAATTTTCCGAATTTAAGTAAAAAGCTAATTTTTGCAAAAAATATCAGGAATTTTATGATTTTTAGAAAAATTTCGAAATTTTTATTTTTCAGTTTCCATCACTCCCGAGACTTTCTTGGTGCTGTCCTGATCAACTAACTCGAAAACTAAAAAAAATTGTTCCTTAGTTACAAGTCGTCCAAACTTCTGTTTGGGTTTTGCGCCTAGGAAATTTGGATTTTTCGAAAAATTTCGAAATTTGTATTCTTCATTTTCATTCACTCCTGAGGCTTCCCCGGTGCTGCACTAGCCTGCAAATAATGAAATTTTCCGAATTAAATGAAAACAAATTTGACAAAAAATATCAGGAAATTTTGGATTTTTCGAAAAATTTGACATTTTTATTTTTCAGTTTCCATCACTCCTGAACATTTGTATTGGGTATATCACTTAGGAAATTTGGATTTTTCGAAAAATTTCGAACTTTGGTTTCTTCATTTTCCATCACTCACAGGTATTCTTCGATGCTGCCCTATGCCGCAAACACTGAGGTTTTGCTATTTGGAGTTATAGACAAAACAAAAGCCAAAACTTGTTGGTAAATTTCAAGTCATCTAAACATCTGTATAGGTGATTGCGCCTAGGAAATCTGGATTTTTCGAAAAACCTCGAAAGTTGAATCTTTCCTTTTCATTCACTCCTGAGGCTTCCCCGGTATTACATCAGCCTGCAAATAACGAAATTTTCCGAATTTAAGTAAAAAGCTAATTTTTGCAAAAAATATCAGGAATTTTATGATTTTTAGAAAAATTTCGAAATTTTTATTTTTCAGTTTCCATCACTCCCGAGACTTTCTTGGTGCTGTGCTGACCTACAAACACCAAAAATTGTAAGAAAATAAAATCGTTCCTTAGTTACAAGTCGTCCAAACTTCTGTTTGGGTTTTGCGCCTAGGAAATTTGGATTTTTCGAAAAATTTCGAAATTTGTATTCTTCATTTTCATTCACTCCTGAGGCTTCCCCGGTGCTGCACTAGCCTGCAAATAATGAAATTTTCCGAATTAAATGAAAACAAATTTGACAAAAAATATCAGGAAATTTTGGATTTTTCGAAAAATTTGACATTTTTATTTTTCAGTTTCCATCACTCCTGAACATTTGTATTGGGTATATCACTTAGGAAATTTGGATTTTTCGAAAAATTTCGAACTTTGGTTTCTTCATTTTCCATCACTCAGAGGTATTCTTCGATGCTGCCCTATGCCGCAAACACTGAGGTTTTGCTATTTGGAGTTATAGACAAAACAAAAGCCAAAACTTGTTGGTAAATTTCAAGTCATCTAAACATCTGTATAGGTGATTGCGCCTAGGAAATCTGGATTTTTCGAAAAACCTCGAAAGTTGAATCTTTCCTTTTCATTCACTCCTGAGGCTTCCCCGGTATTACATCAGCCTGCAAATAACGAAATTTTCCGAATTTAAGTAAAAAGCTAATTTTTGCAAAAAAATATCAGGAATTTTATGATTTTTAGAAAAATTTCGAAATTTTTATTTTTCAGTTTCCATCACTCCCGAGACTTTCTTGGTGCTGTGCTGACCTACAAACACCAAAAATTGTAAGAAAATAAAATCGTTCCTTAGTTACAAGTCGACCAAACTTCTGTTTGGGTTTTGCGCCTAGGAAATTTGGATTTTTCGAAAAATTTCGAAATTTGTATTCTTCATTTTCATTCACTCCTGAGGCTTCCCCGGTGCTGCACTAGCCTGCAAATAATGAAATTTTCCGAATTAAATGAAAACAAATTTGACAAAAAATATCAGGAAATTTTGGATTTTTCGAAAAATTTGACATTTTTATTTTTCAGTTTCCATCACTCCTGAACATTTGTATTGGGTATATCACTTAGGAAATTTGGATTTTTCGAAAAATTTCGAACTTTGGTTTCTTCATTTTCCATCACTCAGAGGTATTCTTCGATGCTGCCCTATGCCGCAAACACTGAGGTTTTGCTATTTGGAGTTATAGACAAAACAAAAGCCAAAACTTGTTGGTAAATTTCAAGTCATCTAAACATCTGTATAGGTGATTGCGCCTAGGAAATCTGGATTTTTCGAAAAACCTCGAAAGTTGAATCTTTCCTTTTCATTCACTCCTGAGGCTTCCCCGGTATAACATCAGCCTGCAAATAACGAAATTTTCCGAATTTAAGTAAAAAGCTAATTTTTTTGCAAAAAATATCAGGAATTTTATGATTTTTAGAAAAATTTCGAAATTTTTATTTTTCAGTTTCCATCACTCCCGAGACTTTCTTGGTGCTGTGCTGACCTACAAACACCAAAAATTGTAAGAAAATAAAATCGTTCCTTAGTTACAAGTCGTCCAAACTTCTGTTTGGGTTTTGCGCCTAGGAAATTTGGATTTTTCGAAAAATTTCGAAATTTGTATTCTTCATTTTCATTCACTCCTGAGGCTTCCCCGGTGCTGCACTAGCCTGCAAATAATGAAATTTTCCGAATTAAATGAAAACAAATTTGACAAAAAATATCAGGAAATTTTGGATTTTTCGAAAAATTTGACATTTTTATTTTTCAGTTTCCATCACTCCTGAACATTTGTATTGGGTATATCACTTAGGAAATTTGGATTTTTCGAAAAATTTCGAACTTTGGTTTCTTCATTTTCCATCACTCAGAGGTATTCTTCGATGCTGCCCTATGCCGCAAACACTGAGGTTTTGCTATTTGGAGTTATAGACAAAACAAAAGCCAAAACTTGTTGGTAAATTTCAAGTCATCTAAACATCTGTATAGGTGATTGCGCCTAGGAAATCTGGATTTTTCGAAAAACCTCGAAAGTTGAATCTTTCCTTTTCATTCACTCCTGAGGCTTCCCCGGTATTACATCAGCCTGCAAATAACGAAATTTTCCGAATTTAAGTAAAAAGCTAATTTTTGCAAAAAATATCAGGAATTTTATGATTTTTAAAAAAAATTTCGAAATTTTTATTTTTCAGTTTCCATCACTCCCGAGACTTTCTTGGTGCTGTGCTGACCTACAAACACCAAAAATTGTAAGAAAATAAAATCGTTCCTTAGTTACAAGTCGTCCAAACTTCTGTTTGGGTTTTGCGCCTAGGAAATTTGGATTTTTCGAAAAATTTCGAAATTTGTATTCTTCATTTTCATTCACTCCTGAGGCTTCCCCGGTGCTGCACTAGCCTGCAAATAATGAAATTTTCCGAATTAAATGAAAACAAATTTGACAAAAAATATCAGGAAATTTTGGATTTTTCGAAAAATTTGACATTTTTATTTTTCAGTTTCCATCACTCCTGAACATTTGTATTGGGTATATCACTTAGGAAATTTGGATTTTTCGAAAAATTTCGAACTTTGGTTTCTTCATTTTCCATCACTCAGAGGTATTCTTCGATGCTGCCCTATGCCGCAAACACTGAGGTTTTGCTATTTGGAGTTATAGACAAAACAAAAAGCCAAAACTTGTTGGTAAATTTCAAGTCATCTAAACATCTGTATAGGTGATTGCGCCTAGGAAATCTGGATTTTTCGAAAAACCTCGAAAGTTGAATCTTTCCTTTTCATTCACTCCTGAGGCTTCCCCGGTATTACATCAGCCTGCAAATAACGAAATTTTCCGAATTAAAGTAAAAAGCTAATTTTTGCAAAAAATATCAGGAATTTTATGATTTTTAGAAAAATTTCGAAATTTTTATTTTTCAGTTTCCATCACTCCCGAGACTTTCTTGGTGCTGTGCTGACCTACAAACACCAAAAATTGTAAGAAAATAAAATCGTTCCTTAGTTACAAGTCGTCCAAACTTCTGTTTGGGTTTTGCGCCTAGGAAATTTGGATTTTTCGAAAAATTTCGAAATTTGTATTCTTCATTTTCATTCACTCCTGAGGCTTCCCCGGTGCTGCACTAGCCTGCAAATAATGAAATTTTCCGAATTAAATGAAAACAAATTTGACAAAAAATATCAGGAAATTTTGGA
This sequence comes from Ylistrum balloti, assembly GCF_031769215.1. NCBI lineage: Eukaryota > Metazoa > Mollusca > Bivalvia > Pectinida > Pectinidae > Ylistrum > Ylistrum balloti. The sequence goes on from NW_026782846.1 coordinate 87,269, forward strand.
TTTTTCGAAAAATTTGACATTTTTATTTTTCAGTTTCCATCACTCCTGAACATTTGTATTGGGTATATCACTTAGGAAATTTGGATTTTTCGAAAAATTTCGAACTTTGGTTTCTTCATTTTCCATCACTCAGAGGTATTCTTCGATGCTGCCCTATGCCGCAAACACTGAGGTTTTGCTATTTGGAGTTATAGACAAAACAAAAGCCAAAACTTGTTGGTAAATTTCAAGTCATCTAAACATCTGTATAGGTGATTGCGCCTAGGAAATCTGGATTTTTCGAAAAACCTCGAAAGTTGAATCTTTCCTTTTCATTCACTCCTGAGGCTTCCCCGGTATTACATCAGCCTGCAAATAACGAAATTTTCCGAATTTAAGTAAAAAGCTAATTTTTGCAAAAAATATCAGGAATTTTATGATTTTTAGAAAAATTTCGAAATTTTTATTTTTCAGTTTCCATCACTCCCGAGACTTTCTTGGTGCTGTGCTGACCTACAAACACCAAAAATTGTAAGAAAATAAAATCGTTCCTTAGTTACAAGTCGTCCAAACTTCTGTTTGGGTTTTGCGCCTAGGAAATTTGGATTTTTCGAAAAATTTCGAAATTTGTATTCTTCATTTTCATTCACTCCTGAGGCTTCCCCGGTATTACATCAGCCTGCAAATAACGAAATTTTCCGAATTAAATGAAAACAAATTTGACAAAAAAATATCAGGAAATTTTGGATTTTTCGAAAAATTTGACATTTTTATTTTTCAGTTTCCATCACTCCTGAACATTTGTATTGGGTATATCACTTAGGAAATTTGGATTTTTCGAAAAATTTCGAACTTTGGTTTCTTCATTTTCCATCACTCAGAGGTATTCTTCGATGCTGCCCTATGCCGCAAACACTGAGGTTTTGCTATTTGGAGTTATAGACAAAACAAAAGCCAAAACTTGTTGGTAAATTTCAAGTCATCTAAACATCTGTATAGGTGATTGCGCCTAGGAAATCTGGATTTTTCGAAAAACCTCGAAAGTTGAATCTTTCCTTTTCATTCACTCCTGAGGCTTCCCCGGTATTACATCAGCCTGCAAATAACGAAATTTTCCGAATTTAAGTAAAAAGCTAATTTTTGCAAAAAATATCAGGAATTTTATGATTTTTTAGAAAAATTTCGAAATTTTTATTTTTCAGTTTCCATCACTCCCGAGACTTTCTTGGTGCTGTGCTGACCTACAAACACCAAAAATTGTAAGAAAATAAAATCGTTCCTTAGTTACAAGTCGTCCAAACTTCTGTTTGGGTTTTGCGCCTAGGAAATTTGGATTTTTCGAAAAATTTCGAAATTTGTATTCTTCATTTTCATTCACTCCTGAGGCTTCCCCGGTGCTGCACTAGCCTGCAAATAATGAAATTTTCCGAATTAAATGAAAACAAATTTGACAAAAAATATCAGGAAATTTTGGATTTTTCGAAAAATTTGACATTTTTATTTTTCAGTTTCCATCACTCCTGAACATTTGTATTGGGTATATCACTTAGGAAATTTGGATTTTTCGAAAAATTTCGAACTTTGGTTTCTTCATTTTCCATCACTCAGAGGTATTCTTCGATGCTGCCCTATGCCGCAAACACTGAGGTTTTGCTATTTGGAGTTATAGACAAAACAAAAGCCAAAACTTGTTGGTAAATTTCAAGTCATCTAAACATCTGTATAGGTGATTGCGCCTAGGAAATCTGGATTTTTCGAAAAACCTCGAAAGTTGAATCTTTCCTTTTCATTCACTCCTGAGGCTTCCCCGGTATTACATCAGCCTGCAAATAACGAAATTTTCCGAATTTAAGTAAAAAGCTAATTTTTGCAAAAAATATCAGGAATTTTATGATTTTTAGAAAAATTTCGAAATTTTTATTTTTCAGTTTCCATCACTCCCGAGACTTTCTTGGTGCTGTGCTGACCTACAAACACCAAAAATTGTAAGAAAATAAAATCGTTCCTAAGTTACAAGTCGTCCAAACTTCTGTTTGGGTTTTGCGCCTAGGAAATTTGGATTTTTCGAAAAATTTCGAAATTTGTATTCTTCATTTTCATTCACTCCTGAGGCTTCCCCGGTGCTGCACTAGCCTGCAAATAATGAAATTTTCCGAATTAAATGAAAACAAATTTGACAAAAAATATCAGGAAATTTTGGATTTTTCGAAAAATTTGACATTTTTTTTTTTTTCAGTTTCCATCACTCCTGAACATTTGTATTGGGTATATCACTTAGGAAATTTGGATTTTTCGAAAAATTTCGAACTTTGGTTTCTTCATTTTCCATCACTCAGAGGTATTCTTCGATGCTGCCCTATGCCGCAAACACTGAGGTTTTGCTATTTGGAGTTATAGACAAAACAAAAGCCAAAACTTGTTGGTAAATTTCAAGTCATCTAAACATCTGTATAGGTGATTGCGCCTAGGAAATCTGGATTTTTCGAAAAACCTCGAAAGTTGAATCTTTCCTTTTCATTCACTCCTGAGGCTTCCCCGGTATTACATCAGCCTGCAAATAACGAAATTTTCCGAATTTAAGTAAAAAGCTAATTTTTGCAAAAAATATCAGGAATTTTATGATTTTTAGAAAAATTTCGAAATTTTTATTTTTCATTCCCGAGACTTTCTTGGTGCTGTGCTGACCTACAAACACCAAAAATTGTAAGAAAATAAAATCGTTCCTTAGTTACAAGTCGTCCAAACTTCTGTTTGGGTTTTGCGCCTAGGAAATTTGGATTTTTCGAAAAATTTCGAAATTTGTATTCTTCATTTTCATTCACTCCTGAGGCTTCCCCGGTGCTGCACTAGCCTGCAAATAATGAAATTTTCCGAATTAAATGAAAACAAATTTGACAAAAAATATCAGGAAATTTTGGATTTTTCGAAAAATTTGACATTTTTATTTTTCAGTTTCCATCACTCCTGAACATTTGTATTGGGTATATCACTTAGGAAATTTGGATTTTTCGAAAAATTTCGAACTTTGGTTTCTTCATTTTCCATCACTCAGAGGTATTCTTCGATGCTGCCCTATGCCGCAAACACTGAGGTTTTGCTATTTGGAGTTATAGACAAAACAAAAGCCAAAACTTGTTGGTAAATTTCAAGTCATTTAAACATCTGTATAGGTGATTGCGCCTAGGAAATCTGGATTTTTCGAAAAACCTCGAAAGTTGAATCTTTCCTTTTCATTCACTCCTGAGGCTTCCCCGGTATTACATCAGCCTGCAAATAACGAAATTTTCCGAATTTAAGTAAAAAGCTAATTTTTGCAAAAAATATCAGGAATTTTATGATTTTTAGAAAAATTTCGAAATTTTTATTTTTCAGTTTCCATCACTCCCGAGACTTTCTTGGTGCTGTGCTGACCTACAAACACCAAAAATTGTAAGAAAATAAAATCGTTCCTTAGTTACAAGTCGTCCAAACTTCTGTTTGGGTTTTGCGCCTAGGAAATTTGGATTTTTCGAAAAATTTCGAAATTTGTATTCTTCATTTTCATTCACTCCTGAGGCTTCCCCGGTGCTGCACTAGCCTGCAAATAATGAAATTTTCCGAATTAAATGAAAACAAATTTGACAAAAAATATCAGGAAATTTTGGATTTTTCGAAAAATTTGACATTTTTATTTTTCAGTTTCCATCACTCCTGAACATTTGTATTGGGTATATCACTTAGGAAATTTGGATTTTTCGAAAAATTTCGAACTTTGGTTTCTTCATTTTCCATCACTCAGAGGTATTCTTCGATGCTGCCCTATGCCGCAAACACTGAGGTTTTGCTATTTGGAGTTATAGACAAAACAAAAGCCAAAACTTGTTGGTAAATTTCAAGTCATCTAAACATCTGTATAGGTGATTGCGCCTAGGAAATCTGGATTTTTCGAAAAACCTCGAAAGTTGAATCTTTCCTTTTCATTCACTCCTGAGGCTTCCCCGGTATTACATCAGCCTGCAAATAACGAAATTTTCCGAATTTAAGTAAAAAGCTAATTTTTGCAAAAAATATCAGGAATTTTATGATTTTTAGAAAAATTTCGAAATTTTTATTTTTCAGTTTCCATCACTCCCGAGACTTTCTTGGTGCTGTGCTGACCTACAAACACCAAAAATTGTAAGAAAATAAAATCGTTCCTTAGTTACAAGTCGTCCAAACTTCTGTTTGGGTTTTGCGCCTAGGAAATTTGGATTTTTCGAAAAATTTCGAAATTTGTATTCTTCATTTTCATTCACTCCTGAGGCTTCCCCGGTGCTGCACTAGCCTGCAAATAATGAAATTTTCCGAATTAAATGAAAACAAATTTGACAAAAAATATCAGGAAATTTTGGATTTTTCGAAAAATTTGACATTTTTATTTTTCAGTTTCCATCACTCCTGAACATTTGTATTGGGTATATCGCTTAGGAAATTTGGATTTTTCGAAAAATTTCGAACTTTGGTTTCTTCATTTTCCATCACTCACAGGTATTCTTCGATGCTGCCCTATGCTGCAAACACTGAGGTTTTGCTATTTGGAGTTATAGAAAAAACAAAAGCCAAAACTTGTTGGTAAATTTCAAGTCATCTAAACATCTGTATAGGTGATTGCGCCTAGGAAATCTGGATTTTTCGAAAAACCTCGAAAGTTGAATCTTTCCTTTTCATTCACTCCTGAGGCTTCCCCGGTATTACATCAGCCTGCAAATAACGAAATTTTCCGAATTTAAGTAAAAAGCTAATTTTTGCAAAAAATATCAGGAATTTTATGATTTTTAGAAAAATTTCGAAATTTTTATTTTTCAGTTTCCATCACTCCCGAGACTTTCTTGGTGCTGTGCTGACCTACAAACACCAAAAATTGTAAGAAAATAAAATCGTTCCTTAGTTACAAGTCGTCCAAACTTCTGTTTGGGTTTTGCGCCTAGGAAATTTGGATTTTTCGAAAAATTTCGAAATTTGTATTCTTCATTTTCATTCACTCCTGAGGCTTCCCCGGTGCTGCACTAGCCTGCAAATAATGAAATTTTCCGAATTAAATGAAAACAAATTTGACAAAAAATATCAGGAAATTTTGGATTTTTCGAAAAATTTGACATTTTTATTTTTCAGTTTCCATCACTCCTGAACATTGGGTATATCACTTAGGAAATTTGGATTTTTCGAAAAATTTCGAACTTTGGTTTCTTCATTTTCCATCACTCAGAGGTATTCTTCGATGCTGCCCTATGCCGCAAACACTGAGGTTTTGCTATTTGGAGTTATAGACAAAACAAAAGCCAAAACTTGTTGGTAAATTTCAAGTCATCTAAACATCTGTATAGGTGATTGCGCCTAGGAAATCTGGATTTTTCGAAAAACCTCGAAAGTTGAATCTTTCCTTTTCATTCACTCCTGAGGCTTCCCCGGTATTACATCAGCCTGCAAATAACGAAATTTTCCGAATTTAAGTAAAAAGCTAATTTTTGCAAAAAATATCAGGAATTTTATGATTTTTAGAAAAATTTCGAAATTTTTATTTTTCAGTTTCCATCACTCCCGAGACTTTCTTGGTGCTGTGCTGACCTACAAACACCAAAAATTGTAAGAAAATAAAATCGTTCCTTAGTTACAAGTCGTCCAAACTTCTGTTTGGTTTTGCGCCTAGGAAATTTGGATTTTTCGAAAAATTTCGAAATTTGTATTCTTCATTTTCATTCACTCCTGAGGCTTCCCCGGTGCTGCACTAGCCTGCAAATAATGAAATTTTCCGAATTAAATGAAAACAAATTTGACAAAAAATATCAGGAAATTTTGGATTTTTCGAAAAATTTGACATTTTTATTTTTCAGTTTCCATCACTCCTGAACATTTGTATTGGGTATATCACTTAGGAAATTTGGATTTTTCGAAAAATTTCGAACTTTGGTTTCTTCATTTTCCATCACTCAGAGGTATTCTTCGATGCTGCCCTATGCCGCAAACACTGAGGTTTTGCTATTTGGAGTTATAGACAAAACAAAAGCCAAAACTTGTTGGTAAATTTCAAGTCATCTAAACATCTGTATAGGTGATTGCGCCTAGGAAATCTGGATTTTTCGAAAAACCTCGAAAGTTGAATCTTTCCTTTTCATTCACTCCTGAGGCTTCCCGGTATTACATCAGCCTGCAAATAACGAAATTTTCCGAATTTAAGTAAAAAGCTAATTTTTGCAAAAAATATCAGGAATTTTATGATTTTTAGAAAAATTTCGAAATTTTTATTTTTCAGTTTCCATCACTCCCGAGACTTTCTTGGTGCTGTGCTGACCTACAAACACCAAAAATTGTAAGAAAATAAAATCGTTCCTTAGTTACAAGTCGTCCAAACTTCTGTTTGGGTTTTGCGCCTAGGAAATTTGGATTTTTCGAAAAATTTCGAAATTTGTATTCTTCATTTTCATTCACTCCTGAGGCTTCCCCGGTGCTGCACTAGCCTGCAAATAATGAAATTTTCCGAATTAAATGAAAACAAATTTGACAAAAAATATCAGGAAATTTTGGATTTTTCGAAAAATTTGACATTTTTATTTTTCAGTTTCCATCACTCCTGAACATTTGTATTGGGTATATCGCTTAGGAAATTTGGAGTTTTCGAAAAATTCCGAACTTTGGTTTCTTCATTTTCCATCACTCACAGGTATTCTTCGATGCTGCCCTATGCTGCAAACACCTGAACATTTGTATGTTTCCATCACTCCTGAACATTTGTATTAGGTATATCACTTAGGAAATTTGGATTTTTCGAAAAATTTCGAACTTTGGTTTCTTCATTTTCCATCACTCAGAGGTATTCTTCGATGCTGCCCTATGCCGCAAACACTGAGGTTTTGCTATTTGGAGTTATAGACAAAACAAAAGCCAAAACTTGTTGGTAAATTTCAAGTCATCTAAACATCTGTATAGGTGATTGCGCCTAGGAAATCTGGATTTTTCGAAAAACCTCGAAAGTTGAATCTTTCCTTTTTCATTCACTCCTGAGGCTTCCCCGGTATTACATCAGCCTGCAAATAACGAAATTTTCCGAATTTAAGTAAAAAGCTAATTTTTGCAAAAAATATCAGGAATTTTATGATTTTTAGAAAAATTTCGAAATTTTTATTTTTCAGTTTCCATCACTCCCGAGACTTTCTTGGTGCTGTGCTGACCTACAAACACCAAAAATTGTAAGAAAATAAAATCGTTCCTTAGTTACAAGTCGTCCAAACTTCTGTTTGGGTTTTGCGCCTAGGAAATTTGGATTTTTCGAAAAATTTCGAAATTTGTATTCTTCATTTTCATTCACTCCTGAGGCTTCCCCGGTGCTGCACTAGCCTGCAAATAATGAAATTTTCCGAATTAAATGAAAACAAATTTGACAAAAAATATCAGGAAATTTTGGATTTTTCGAAAAATTTGACATTTTTATTTTTCAGTTTCCATCACTCCTGAACATTTGTATTGGGTATATCACTTAGGAAATTTGGATTTTTCGAAAAATTTCGAACTTTGGTTTCTTCATTTTCCATCACTCAGAGGTATTCTTCGATGCTGCCCTATGCCGCAAACACTGAGGTTTTGCTATTTGGAGTTATAGACAAAACAAAAGCCAAAACTTGTTGGTAAATTTCAAGTCATCTAAACATCTGTATAGGTGATTGCGCCTAGGAAATCTGGATTTTTCGAAAAAACCTCGAAAGTTGAATCTTTCCTTTTCATTCACTCCTGAGGCTTCCCCGGTATTACATCAGCCTGCAAATAACGAAATTTTCCGAATTTAAGTAAAAAGCTAATTTTTGCAAAAAATATCAGGAATTTTATGATTTTTAGAAAAATTTCGAAATTTTTATTTTTCAGTTTCCATCACTCCCGAGACTTTCTTGGTGCTGTGCTGACCTACAAACACCAAAAATTGTAAGAAAATAAAATCGTTCCTTAGTTACAAGTCGTCCAAACTTCTGTTTGGGTTTTGCGCCTAGGAAATTTGGATTTTTCGAAAAATTTCGAAATTTGTATTCTTCATTTTCATTCACTCCTGAGGCTTCCCCGGTGCTGCACTAGCCTGCAAATAATGAAATTTTCCGAATTAAATGAAAACAAATTTGACAAAAAATATCAGGAAATTTTGGATTTTTCGAAAAATTTGACATTTTTATTTTTCAGTTTCCATCACTCCTGAACATTTGTATTGGGTATATCACTTAGGAAATTTGGATTTTTCGAAAAATTTCGAACTTTGGTTTCTTCATTTTCCATCACTCAGAGGTATTCTTCGATGCTGCCCTATGCCGCAAACACTGAGGTTTTGCTATTTGGAGTTATAGACAAAACAAAAGCCAAAACTTGTTGGTAAATTTCAAGTCATCTAAACATCTGTATAGGTGATTGCGCCTAGGAAATCTGGATTTTTCGAAAAACCTCGAAAGTTGAATCTTTCCTTTTCATTCACTCCTGAGGCTTCCCCGGTATTACATCAGCCTGCAAATAACGAAATTTTCCGAATTTAAGTAAAAAGCTAATTTTTGCAAAAAATATCAGGAATTTTATGATTTTTAGAAAAATTTCGAAATTTTTATTTTTCAGTTTCCATCACTCCCGAGACTTTCTTGGTGCTGTGCTGACCTACAAACACCAAAAATTGTAAGAAAATAAAATCGTTCCTTAGTTACAAGTCGTCCAAACTTCTGTTTGGGTTTTGCGCCTAGGAAATTTGGATTTTTCGAAAAATTTCGAAATTTGTATTCTTCATTTTCATTCACTCCTGAGGCTTCCCCGGTGCTGCACTAGCCTGCAAATAATGAAATTTTCCGAATTAAATGAAAACAAATTTGACAAAAAATATCAGGAAATTTTGGATTTTTCGAAAAATTTGACATTTTTATTTTTCAGTTTCCATCACTCCTGAACATTTGTATTGGGTATATCACTTAGGAAATTTGGATTTTTCGAAAAATTTCGAACTTTGGTTTCTTCATTTTCCATCACTCAGAGGTATTCTTCGATGCTGCCCTATGCCGCAAACACTGAGGTTTTGCTATTTGGAGTTATAGACAAAACAAAAGCCAAAACTTGTTGGTAAATTTCAAGTCATCTAAACATCTGTATAGGTGATTGCGCCTAGGAAATCTGGATTTTTCGAAAAACCTCGAAAGTTGAATCTTTCCTTTTCATTCACTCCTGAGGCTTCCCCGGTATTACATCAGCCTGCAAATAACGAAATTTTCCGAATTTAAGTAAAAAGCTAATTTTTGCAAAAAATATCAGGAATTTTATGATTTTTAGAAAAATTTCGAAATTTTTATTTTTCAGTTTCCATCACTCCCGAGACTTTCTTGGTGCTGTGCTGACCTACAAACACCAAAAATTGTAAGAAAATAAAATCGTTCCTTAGTTACAAGTCGTCCAAACTTCTGTTTGGGTTTTGCGCCTAGGAAATTTGGATTTTTCGAAAAATTTCGAAATTTGTATTCTTCATTTTCATTCACTCCTGAGGCTTCCCCGGTGCTGCACTAGCCTGCAAATGATGAAATTTTCCGAATTAAATGAAAACAAATTTGACAAAAAATATCAGGAAATTTTGGATTTTTCGAAAAATTTGACATTTTTATTTTTCAGTTTCCATCACTCCTGAACATTTGTATTGGGTATATCACTTAGGAAATTTGGATTTTTCGAAAAATTTCGAACTTTGGTTTCTTCATTTTCCATCACTCAGAGGTATTCTTCGATGCTGCCCTATGCCGCAAACACTGAGGTTTTGCTATTTGGAGTTATAGACAAAACAAAAGCCAAAACTTGTTGGTAAATTTCAAGTCATCTAAACATCTGTATAGGTGATTGCGCCTAGGAAATCTGGATTTTTCGAAAAACCTCGAAAGTTGAATCTTTCCTTTTCATTCACTCCTGAGGCTTCCCCGGTATTACATCAGCCTGCAAATAACGAAATTTTCCGAATTTAAGTAAAAAGCTAATTTTTGCAAAAAATATCAGGAATTTTATGATTTTTAGAAAAATTTCGAAATTTTTATTTTTCAGTTTCCATCACTCCCGAGACTTTCTTGGTGCTGTGCTGACCTACAAACACCAAAAATTGTAAGAAAATAAAATCGTTCCTTAGTTACAAGTCGTCCAAACTTCTGTTTGGGTTTTGCGCCTAGGAAATTTGGATTTTTCGAAAAATTTCGAAATTTGTATTCTTCATTTTCATTCACTCCTGAGGCTTCCCCGGTGCTGCACTAGCCTGCAAATAATGAAATTTTCCGAATTAAATGAAAACAAATTTGACAAAAAATATCAGGAAATTTTGGATTTTTCGAAAAATTTGACATTTTTATTTTTCAGTTTCCATCACTCCTGAACATTTGTATTGGGTATATCACTTAGGAAATTTGGATTTTTCGAAAAATTTCGAACTTTGGTTTCTTCATTTTCCATCACTCAGAGGTATTCTTCGATGCTGCCCTATGCCGCAAACACTGAGGTTTTGCTATTTGGAGTTATAGACAAAACAAAAGCCAAAACTTGTTGGTAAATTTCAAGTCATCTAAACATCTGTATAGGTGATTGCGCCTAGGAAATCTGGATTTTTCGAAAAACCTCGAAAGTTGAATCTTTCCTTTTCATTCACTCCTGAGGCTTCCCCGGTATTACATCAGCCTGCAAATAACGAAATTTTCCGAATTTAAGTAAAAAGCTAATTTTTGCAAAAAATATCAGGAATTTTATGATTTTTAGAAAAATTTCGAAATTTTTATTTTTCAGTTTCCATCACTCCCGAGACTTTCTTGGTGCTGTGCTGACCTACAAACACCAAAAATTGTAAGAAAATAAAATCGTTCCTTAGTTACAAGTCGTCCAAACTTCTGTTTGGGTTTTGCGCCTAGGAAATTTGGATTTTTCGAAAAATTTCGAAATTTGTATTCTTCATTTTCATTCACTCCTGAGGCTTCCCCGGTGCTGCACTAGCCTGCAAATAATGAAATTTTCCGAATTAAATGAAAACAAATTTGACAAAAATATCAGGAAATTTTGGATTTTTCGAAAAATTTGACATTTTTATTTTTCAGTTTCCATCACTCCTGAACATTTGTATTGGGTATATCACTTAGGAAATTTGGATTTTTCGAAAAATTTCGAACTTTGGTTTCTTCATTTTCCATCACTCAGAGGTATTCTTCGATGCTGCCCTATGCCGCAAACACTGAGGTTTTGCTATTTGGAGTTATAGACAAAACAAAAGCCAAAACTTGTTGGTAAATTTCAAGTCATCTAAACATCTGTATAGGTGATTGCGCCTAGGAAATCTGGATTTTTCGAAAAACCTCGAAAGTTGAATCTTTCCTTTTCATTCACTCCTGAGGCTTCCCCGGTATTACATCAGCCTGCAAATAACGAAATTTTCCGAATTTAAGTAAAAAGCTAATTTTTGCAAAAAATATCAGGAATTTTATGATTTTTAGAAAAATTTCGAAATTTTTATTTTTCAGTTTCCATCACTCCCCAGACTTTCTTGGTGCTATGCTGACCTACAAACACCAAAAATTGTAAGAAAATGAAAGCGTTCCTTAGTTACAAGTCGTCCAAACTTCTGTTTGGGTTTTGCGCCTAGGAAATTTGGATTTTTCGAAAAATTTCGAAATTTGTATTCTTCATTTTCATTCACTCCTGAGGCTTCCCCGGTGCTGCACTAGCCTGCAAATAATGAAATTTTCCGAATTAAATGAAAACAAATTTGACAAAAAATATCAGGAAATTTTGGATTTTTCGAAAAATTTGACATTTTTATTTTTCAGTTTCCATCACTCCTGAACATTTGTATTGGGTATATCACTTAGGAAATTTGGATTTTTCGAAAAATTTCGAACTTTGGTTTCTTCATTTTCCATCACTCAGAGGTATTCTTCGATGCTGCCCTATGCCGCAAACACTGAGGTTTTGCTATTTGGAGTTATAGACAAAACAAAAGCCAAAACTTGTTGGTAAATTTCAAGTCATCTAAACATCTGTATAGGTGATTGCGCCTAGGAAATCTGGATTTTTCGAAAAACCTCGAAAGTTGAATCTTTCCTTTTCATTCACTCCTGAGGCTTCCCCGGTATTACATCAGCCTGCAAATAACGAAATTTTCCGAATTTAAGTAAAAAGCTAATTTTTGCAAAAAATATCAGGAATTTTATGATTTTTAGAAAAATTTCGAAATTTTTATTTTTCAGTTTCCATCACTCCCGAGACTTTCTTGGTGCTGTGCTGACCTACAAACACCAAAAATTGTAAGAAAATAAAATCGTTCCTTAGTTACAAGTCGTCCAAACTTCTGTTTGGGTTTTGCGCCTAGGAAATTTGGATTTTTCGAAAAATTTCGAAATTTGTATTCTTCATTTTCATTCACTCCTGAGGCTTCCCCGGTGCTGCACTAGCCTGCAAATAATGAAATTTTCCGAATTAAATGAAAACAAATTTGACAAAAAATATCAGGAAATTTTTGGAATTTTCGAAAAATTTGACATTTTTATTTTTCAGTTTCCATCACTCCTGAACATTTGTATTGGGTATATCACTTAGGAAATTTGGATTTTTCGAAAAATTTCGAACTTTGGTTTCTTCATTTTCCATCACTCAGAGGTATTCTTCGATGCTGCCCTATGCCGCAAACACTGAGGTTTTGCTATTTGGAGTTATAGACAAAACAAAAGCCAAAACTTGTTGGTAAATTTCAAGTCATCTAAACATCTGTATAGGTGATTGCGCCTAGGAAATCTGGATTTTTCGAAAAACCTCGAAAGTTGAATCTTTCCTTTTCATTCACTCCTGAGGCTTCCCCGGTATTACATCAGCCTGCAAATAACGAAATTTTCCGAATTTAAGTAAAAAGCTAATTTTTGCAAAAAATATCAGGAATTTTATGATTTTTAGAAAAATTTCGAAATTTTTATTTTTCAGTTTCCATCACTCCCGAGACTTTCTTGGTGCTGTGCTGACCTACAAACACCAAAAATTGTAAGAAAATAAAATCGTTCCTTAGTTACAAGTCGTCCAAACTTCTGTTTGGGTTTTGCGCCTAGGAAATTTGGATTTTTCGAAAAATTTCGAAATTTGTATTCTTCATTTTCATTCACTCCTGAGGCTTCCCCGGTGCTGCACTAGCCTGCAAATAATGAAATTTTCCGAATTAAATGAAAACAAATTTGACAAAAAAATATCAGGAAATTTTGGATTTTTCGAAAAATTTGACATTTTTATTTTTCAGTTTCCATCACTCCTGAACATTTGTATTGGGTATATCACTTAGGAAATTTGGATTTTTCGAAAAATTTCGAACTTTGGTTTCTTCATTTTCCATCACTCAGAGGTATTCTTCGATGCTGCCCTATGCCGCAAACACTGAGGTTTTGCTATTTGGAGTTATAGACAAAACAAAAGCCAAAACTTGTTGGTAAATTTCAAGTCATCTAAACATCTGTATAGGTGATTGCGCCTAGGAAATCTGGATTTTTCGAAAAACCTCGAAAGTTGAATCTTTCCTTTTCATTCACTCCTGAGGCTTCCCCGGTATTACATCAGCCTGCAAATAACGAAATTTTCCGAATTTAAGTAAAAAGCTAATTTTTGCAAAAAATATCAGGAATTTTATGATTTTTAGAAAAATTTCGAAATTTTTATTTTTCAGTTTCCATCACTCCCGAGACTTTCTTGGTGCTGTGCTGACCTACAAACACCAAAAATTGTAAGAAAATAAAATCGTTCCTTAGTTACAAGTCGTCCAAACTTCTGTTTGGGTTTTGCGCCTAGGAAATTTGGATTTTTCGAAAAATTTCGAAATTTGTATTCTTCATTTTCATTCACTCCTGAGGCTTCCCCGGTGCTGCACTAGCCTGCAAATAATGAAATTTTCCGAATTAAATGAAAACAAATTTGACAAAAAATATCAGGAAATTTTGGATTTTTCGAAAAATTTGACATTTTTATTTTTCAGTTTCCATCACTCCTGAACATTTGTATTGGGTATATCACTTAGGAAATTTGGATTTTTCGAAAAATTTCGAACTTTGGTTTCTTCATTTTCCATCACTCAGAGGTATTCTTCGATGCTGCCCTATGCCGCAAACACTGAGGTTTTGCTATTTGGAGTTATAGACAAAACAAAAGCCAAAACTTGTTGGTAAATTTCAAGTCATCTAAACATCTGTATAGGTGATTGCGCCTAGGAAATCTGGATTTTTCGAAAAACCTCGAAAGTTGAATCTTTCCTTTTCATTCACTCCTGAGGCTTCCCCGGTATTACATCAGCCTGCAAATAACGAAATTTTCCGAATTTAAGTAAAAAGCTAATTTTTGCAAAAAATATCAGGAATTTTATGATTTTTAGAAAAATTTCGAAATTTTTATTTTTCAGTTTCCATCACTCCCGAGACTTTCTTGGTGCTGTGCTGAAATTGGGATTTTTCGAAAAATTTCGAAATTTGTATTCTTCATTTTCATTCACTCCTGAGGCTTCCCCGGTGCTGCACTAGCCTGCAAATAATGAAATTTTCCGAATTAAATGAAAACAAATTTGACAAAAAATATCAGGAAATTTTGGATTTTTCGAAAAATTTGACATTTTTATTTTTCAGTTTCCATCACTCCTGAACATTTGTATTGGGTATATCACTTAGGAAATTTGGATTTTTCGAAAAATTTCGAACTTTGGTTTCTTCATTTTCCATCACTCAGAGGTATTCTTCGATGCTGCCCTATGCCGCAAACACTGAGGTTTTGCTATTTGG
>NW_026782847.1:0-39336 GCF_031769215.1 Ylistrum balloti
TACTTACTGACACAGGGACCTTACTGATACAGGGACCTTACTAATACAGGGACATAACTAACACAGGACCTAACTGATACTGGGACCTTACTGACACAGGGACCTTACTGATACAAGGACCTTAATGACACAGGGACCTTTCTGACACAGGGACTTTACTGATACAGGGACCATATTGACATAGGGACCTACTGACACAGGACTTACTGACACAGGGACCTTACTGACACAGGGACCTTACTGACACCGGGACCTTACTGACACCGGGACCTTACTGACACAGTACTTACTGACACAGGGACCTTACTGATACAGGGACCTTACTAATACAGGGACCTAACTAACACATGACCTAACTGATACTGGGACCTTACTGACACAGGGACCTTACTGATACAGAACCTTACTGACACAGGGACCTTTCTGACACAGGGACTTTACTGATACAGGGACCATATTGACATAGGGACCTACTGACACAGGGACCTTACTGACACAGGACCTTTTGGACACGAGGACCTCATCGACACAACGACCTTAACGACACAAGGACATTCATGACACATTTACATTATTGACAAATTGACCTTATCGACACAGGGACCTTATTGACATAGGACCTTTTGGACACGAGGACCATATCGCCTTATCGACAAGAAGACCTTATTGACACAGGGACCTCACTGACATAGGGACCTTATTGACACATTGACGTTATTAACACATTCACCTTATCGACACAGGGACTTTACTGACATAGGGACCTGCTTGACGCTGGGACCGTTGTTGACACACGAATATTATTGACAAAGAGCCTTTATTTACTCACGGTAATTACTGACACAAGGACCATATTTACGCAGGGACCTTACTGATACAGAGATCTTACTGATAAAGGGACTTTATTGACATAAGGACCGTACTGACACAGGATACTTAGGGACAATAAATATACTAACACAGGAACCTCATCGACAAAGAGACATTACCTACTGATACAGAGACCTTATTGACATGATGTCGTTACTGACACAGGACCTTACTGATACAGGGACCTAACTGACACAGGACCTTACTGATACAGGGACCTTACTGACACAAGGAAATTAATGACACAGGGACTTTACTGATACAGGGACCTTACTGATACAGGGACCTAACTGATACAGAGACCTTACTGATACAACTACCTAACTGACAAAGGGACCTTACTGATACAGGGACATACCTTACTGATACAGGGACCTTACTGACATAGGGACTTATCTCATACAGGGACGTCACTGACACAGAGACCTAACTGATACAGGGACCTTACTGATACAGGACCTTACTGATACAGGGATCTCAGTGACACAGGAACCTTACTGATACAGGGGCCTTACTGACACAGGGACCTAACTGATACAGGGACTATACTGATACTGGGACATTACTGATACAGGGACCTTACTGATACAGGACCTTACAGACACAGGGACCTTACTGACACAGGGACTTGACAAGGTGACCTTACTAATACAGGGACCTTACTGACACATGGACCTAACTAATACAGGGACATACATTACTGATACAAGGACCTTACAGACATAGGGACCTTACTAATACAGGGACATAAATTACTGATACAAGGACCTTAATGACACAGGAACCTAACTGATACAGGGACCTTACTGATACAGGGACCTTACTGACACAGGGACCTTACTAATACAAGGACATACATTACTGCCACAGGACCTTACTGACACAGGGACCTTACTGACACAGGAACCTTACTGATACAGGACCTTAATGACACAGGGACCTTACTGACACTGGGACGTTACTGATACAGGGACCTTACTGACACAGGGACATACATTACTGATACAAGGTCCTTACTGACACAGGGACCTAAATGATACAAGGACCTTACTGATACAGGGACCTTACTGATACAGGGACCTTACTGACACATTGACCTTACTGACACAGTACTTACTGACACAGGGACCTTACTGATACAGGGACCTTACTAATACAGGGACATAACTAACACAGGACCTAACTGATACTGGGACCTTACTGACACAGGGACCTTACTGATACAAGGACCTTAATGACACAGGGACCTTTCTGACACAGGGACTTTACTGATACAGGGACCATATTGACATAGGGACCTACAGACACAGGACTTACTGACACAGGGACCTTACTGACACCGGGACCTTACTGACACCGGGACCTTACTGACACAGTACTTACTGACACAGGGACCTTTTGGACACGAGGACCTCATCGACACAAGGACCTTAACGACACAAGGACATTCATGACACATTTACATTATTGACAAATTGACCTTATCGACACAGGGACCTTATTGACATAGGACCTTTTGGACACGAGGACCATATCGCCTTATCGACAAGAAGACCTTATTGACACAGGGACCTCACTGACATAGGGACCTTATTGACACATTGACGTTATTAACACATTCACCTTATCGACACAGGGACTTTACTGACATAGGGACCTGCTTGACGCTGGGACCGTTGTTGACACACGAATATTATTGACAAAGAGCCTTTATTTACTCACGGTAATTACTGACACAAGGACCATATTTACGCAGGGACCTTACTGATACAGAGATCTTACTGATAAAGGGACTTTATTGACATAAGGACCGTACTGACACAGGATACTTAGGGACAATAAATATACTAACACAGGAACCTCATCGACAAAGAGACATTACCTACTGATACAGAGACCTTATTGACATGATGTCGTTACTGACACAGGACCTTACTGATACAGGGACCTAACTGACACAGGGACCTTACTGATACAGGGACCTTACTGACACAAGGAAATTAATGACACAGGGACTTTACTGATACAGGGACCTTACTGATACAGGGACCTAACTGATACAGAGACCTTACTGATACAACTACCTAACTGACAAAGGGACCTTACTGATACAGGGACATACCTTACTGATACAGGGACCTTACTGACATAGGGACTTATCTCATACAGGGACGTCACTGACACAGAGACCTAACTGATACAGGGACCTTACTGATACAGGACCTTACTGATACAGGGATCTCAGTGACACAGGAACCTTACTGATACAGGGGCCTTACTGACACAGGGACCTAACTGATACAGGGACTATACTGATACTGGGACATTACTGATACAGGGACCTTACTGATACAGGACCTTACAGACACAGGGACCTTACTGACACAGGGACCATATTGACAAGGTGACCTTACTAATACAGGGACCTTACTGACACATGGACCTAACTAATACAGGGACATACATTACTGATACAAGGACCTTACAGACATAGGGACCTTACTAATACAGGGACATAAATTACTGATACAAGGACCTTAATGACACAGGAACCTAACTGATACAGGGACCTTACTGATACAGGGACCTTACTGACACAGGGACCTTACTAATACAAGGACATACATTACTGCCACAGGACCTTACTGACACAGGGACCTTACTGACACAGGAACCTTACTGATACAGGACCTTAATGACACAGGGACCTTACTGACACTGGGACGTTACTGATACAGGGACCTTACTGACACAGGGACATACATTACTGATACAAGGTCCTTACTGACACAGGGACCTAAATGATACAAGGACCTTACTGATACAGGGACCTTACTGATACAGGGACCTTACTGACACATTGACCTTACTGACACAGTACTTACTGACACAGGGACCTTACTGATACAGGGACCTTACTATTACAGGGACATAACTAACACAGGACCTAACTGATACTGGGACCTTACTGACACAGGGACCTTACTGATACAAGGACCTTAATGACACAGGGACCTTTCTGACACAGGGACTTTACTGATACAGGGACCATATTGACATAGGGACCTACTGACACAGGACTTACTGACACAGGGACCTTACTGACACAGGGACCTTACTGACACCGGGACCTTACTGACACCGGGACCTTACTGACACTGGACCTTACTGACACAGGGACCTTACTGATACAGGGACATACATTACTGATATAGGGACCTTACTGACACAGGGACCTAACTGATACAGGGACCTAACTGATACAGGGACCTTACTGATACAGGGACATACATTTCTGATACAGGGACCTTACTGACATAGGGACCTAACTGATACAAGGGCCTAACTGATACATGAACCTTACTGATACAAGGCCCTTACTGATACAGGGACCTTACTGACACATGGACCTAACTAATACAGGGACATACATTACTGATACAGGGACCTTACTGACACAGGGACCTTACTAATACAAGGACATACATTACTGACACAGGACCTTACTGACACAGGGACCTTACTGACACAGGGACCTTACTGACACAGGGATACAGGACCTTACTGACACAGGGACCTTACTGACACTGGGACGTTACTGATACAGGGACCTTACTGACACAGGGACATACATTACTGATACAAGGTCCTTACTGACACAGGGACCTAAATGATACAGGGACCTTACTGATACAGGGACCTTACTGACACATTGACCTTACTGACACAGTACTTACTGACACAGGGACCTTACTGATACAGGGACCTTACTAATACAGGGACCTAACTAACACAGGACCTAACTGATACTGGGACCTTACTGACACAGGGACCTTACTGATACAGAACCTTACTGACACAGGGACCTTTCTGACACAGGGACTTTACTGATACAGGGACCATATTGACATAGGGACCTACTGACACAGGACTTAATGACACAGGGACCTTACTGTCTTAGGACCTTACTGACACCGGGACCTTACTGACACTGGACCTTACTGACACAGGGACCTTACTGTCATAGGACCTTACTGACACTGGACCTTAATGACACAGGGACCTTACTGATACAGGGACATACATTACTGATACAGGAACCTTACTGACACAGGGACCTATCTGATACAGGGACCTAACTGATACAGGGACCTTACTGATACAGGGACATACATTACTGATACAGGGACCTTACTGACACAGGACCTAACTGATACAAGGGCCTAACTGATACATGGACCTTACTGATACAAGGCCCTTACTGATACAGGAACCTTACTGATACAGGGACATACATTACTGATACAGGGACCTTACTGGTACAGGGATCTTACTGATACAGGGACGTTTCTGATACAGGGACCTTACTGACATGTATGGTTAAAAAGAGTTTTTATACATATATATATGTAAAAAAGTATATATATACACACACACATAGATATATATAAACAATATGTATACACGTATATGTAAACTAAAGAATATACATGTATCTGTAAAAGAAATGATATAAGATTTAATATCTATGTATATGTAAAAGAATGTATATAAATGTATATTTAAAAAGAATCGATATACATGTATATTTAAAAAGAATCGATTATATGTATGTGTAGATATGTACATATATGTAAATGCAAAATAAAGGATATACCTGTGTATGTAAAAAAGAATGGACATACATGTATATGTTATAAGAATAGATATACATGTATGTGTAAAAAGAATAGATATACATGTATGTGTAAAAAGAATAGATATACATGTATTCGTAAAAAGAATAGATATACATGTATGTGTAAAAAGAATAGATATACATGTATTCGTAAAAAGAATAGATATACATGTATGTGTAAAAAGAATAGACATCAGTGTATAATATATATACGAATATATCTGAAGAGAATGGATATGCATGTGAATGTAAAAAGAATAGATATACATACATATATATATATATAAATAAATATATACGTATATATGAAAAGAGAATAGATATACATGTGTTTGTAAAAGTAATGGACATACATGTATATGTAAAAATGAATAGGTATGCGTGTATACCGAAAAAAGAATAGATATACATGTATGTGCGAAAAGAATAGATACACATGTACATGCAAAATGAAGGACATACCTGTGTATTTAAAAAGAATAGACATATATGTATATTGAAAAATAATAGTTATATATGTATGCGTAAAAAGATTAGATATAAGAATGGAATTACATTGATGTGTAAAAAGAATATAAAGGATAAATATATATATGTAAAAGAATAGATTATATGTAAAAAGAATAGATATACAAGTGTATGTAAAATAATGTATGTATAAAAATAGATAAACATGTATGTGTAAAAACAATAGATACACATGTATATTTAAAAAGAATAGATATACATGTATAATTAAACGAACGGAGATATATATATGGGTACTTATAAAAATGAATGATGAACAATTCTGTATAGGTTATGTAGACTTTTGCTGACATGCTGTAACATTCGAAACGCAGTTTTAATGTCAGAGCGCTCTATGGGAAATAGAGTACACAAGTCAAATGTCCAATAACGAGACCTCGCTGGCTAAAGTACACCAGTCAAATGTCCAATAACGAGACCTCGCTAGCTAAAGTACATCAGTCAAATGTTCAATAACGATACCTCGCTGGCTAAAGTACATCAGTCAAATGTCCAATAACGAGACCTCGCTAGCTAAAGTACGTCAGTCAAATGTCCAATAACGAGACCTCGCTGGCTAAAGTACATCAGTCAAATGTCCAATAACGAGACCTCGCTGGCTAAAGTACATCAGTCAAATGTCCAATAACGAGACCTCGCTTGCTAAAGTACATCAGTCAAATGTCCAATAACGAGACCTCGCTGGCTAAAGTACATCAGTCAAATGTCCAATAACGAGACCTCGCTGGCTAAAGTACATCAGTCAAATGTCCAATATCGAGACCTCGCTGGCTAAAGTACATCAGTTAAATGTCCAATAACGATACCTCGCTGGCTAAAGTACATCAATCAAATGTCCAATAACGAGACCTCGCTAGCTAAAGCATACCAATTAATGAATCGATTGTTATAAAATCTGTTTAAAGAGATAGGTAACTGTCACAGGAACACCGCAAGCACCTAGATCATTCATTTCAAACCTATTAAAAGCGACATTTGGGCAGCCAAGAGAGGTCATTTTCTTCGCATCATTTGCAATACTTGTTGAACATGATTTTACATATGTTGAACTGCAAACTAATTAATGTTTATGCATTCAGTCCAATACTGACTTTAATTTTTTCTGTTCATTTTCAGGATTTTGAACTGACTGCAAGCCTCATTCACAATGCCTAGAGGAGGATTCAACCTGAAGGCTACGTCTACTTTAGCCTTGCTAATTCTAGTTGGTGTGATTGTTGTGTATCGTATATCTGCGCAGACTGGCCAGAATATTAGTAGACCTGTACCGAAGAATACGTCTGCAAACAATGTATTAACTTCCCAAAAGCCACCTTAAAAACACAGTTTGGAGATACTCCAATATTCATATATCAGAGTGCAAGTGACAACTGGGTTTCTGGAGTTATTAAAACGACTGGTCATTTCGAGGCTGCAAAAACTAACGGAATAGCAGCACTACTTCAGACCGATTCAAATTTGAACTTAATTGTTATCGGTGCTAATATAGGCGTACATACTTTAGCTATCGCAAAAATGGGTCGGAAAGTACTAGCCGTAGAGGCTTTAGACAAAAACATTCAGCATCTTTGTGCTTCCGTCACAGCTGGAGATATGCAGCATGACGTCACTATTGTTTACAACGCAATATCCGATGAGCATATGAGGGTTAAACTTGGTGTTGATAAGAACAATATTGGCGGTACGTATGTCGATGTGGACTCTAAACACATTAAAGAAGTAGTGCAATATGGTTACAAAACCGAAATAAAATCACAGAAATACCTTACAAAATAACGGAAAACAAAGAAATTTTTTTCCGACGTATCGTTTTAGTGTAATTGGTGTAAATGTAATGCCCGTACGAAAACATACCTTTAAAAAAGCAAAATTAGGGAAATCCCCTTTTTCACCGGAAGTGACGTAGTATGAGCAACATAGACGCGCTGGATTCGACTTCACTGTTATCAACAACAAGGTAAACACTGATCGAAATTTGCCGGAATCCGAGTAGTTTTCGTTATTCCAAGGTTTAGACGGTAAAGACTATTATTATCAGGATCATTTGGTGAAAAAAGATCCCTTGGATATGGCAAGTTCTCGCCACAAGGGCCGCCGTTATGTAGTAGCTGGGTGTAGTAACACTGCGGGTGATGGCGTTTCAGTACACACATTCCCATCGGATAGTCGAACTAGGAATGCATGGAAAAGGTTTGTGAAGCTGACCAGAGCAGACTGGGAAGAGCCTTCGAGGCAGGGTGCCATTTGTAATGCCCATTTCACACCTTCATGTTTCGACGCGCAGTATGACTTGAAGGCGAGCTTAGGATTTAGCACAAAGAGACGTCTCAATATATCCTAAGAGGGATCATGATCAGCTAAACGAAGGTTTTTTTATCTTCTCCAGAGAAGAAGCCAAGGGGGGCTTATGCAAAAAGAGAAAGCTCCAGGGTAAGAATGATAAATTATTTTACAATATTAGCATGACATTAGGGAAATCCTTTTTTCTGTAAAAAAGTACATTTACAGGTACTTATAGTAGGGGATCCATCCAATCCCATTTGTACTTATTTGACAAAATCATTATAAATATTGGAATCTTAAATTTCAAGTATGAAAAACTGCGTTATTAAATAATCATGACAATTAATAAAATCAATGAAAATTAATAAAATAAACATGATAAATGGAAATTAATAAAAAAAAAAAAAAAAAAAAAACAATTTAGTATAATTTTATACGGGGATCAGTTCCCTAAAGCAAACTTGAGAAATACTGGGTCCCCTTAAAATGTAATACTTCAACCAAAATGCTATATCTATATTCTTATGCCATTGAAAAGAAATACTATATGGGCATATCGTACGTGTACCTAATCGCTAATGTATATATATCAATAGCATATTTTACAAACGATAATATACATGTATTATGTGGTAGTATATTTGTTGCTGTACTGTATGTTAGGTACGGTACTGTAATATACAGTATAATTCTGTACAGCATATTCACTTGAAATGCTTTCAATGAGAATATTATTTATGTGAAGACATAACCCAACCTTTACTCAGAAACGTGTGCAACATTTTTTTTTTTTTTATTTTAGGTTTTGTCAGAACTGATCACAGCTCAAACTGTCCAAAGTGTGACTGCTTCAGAATACTGCTATTCTCCATCTTGAAATTGATGTGTATGTGTTGCTCATACTACGTCACAACACTTCCGGTTCTATATTTAGCAAAACCGGAAGTTGCGTTGATTGTTTTTCAAACAGGTGCAAAACGGCAAAATTCAAGCTGGTATATCTCGGCAAATACTTGACCGATTTTCATACTTTTTTTAAAATTTTCATTTATTTGTATTCCCTTTCTCAATAACGAAGTGAAGATTGGCGTCACACTACTTCTTTAAAGACCTAAAGGAAGGTCGCGCACAGGGCACGTACGCAGAAGTGGACACTATTACAATGGACGACCTTGTGGAACTTCCGGTTTTTAAGAATTTTTCTAAGGTTATAGTAAAAATGGATATTGAAGGATTTGAACATAAAGCTATATATAAATCAGAAAAGTTCTTCAAAGCAGTAGATGTTCTGGCATTCATAATGGAATGGGAGTTTCACAGAAAGATGTCGTCAGGAGGCGATATACTAAAGCGCATGAAAGACTTAAAATTTGAACCATACCGTGTCGAGAATCCTTCTGCACGACTCTCAGTAGAATCCAGTGATTCTTGCCCGTACCATGTTTTATGGCGTCCAGCTAAATAATTGAATAGTAGATAGTTTATACTTGTTACTTTAAATAAACATATGCAATCATTATCATAGTCAAACAACAGTCCCCTTTTTTGTCAGTATATTGAGTTTCCGTTTACCTTGGCAAAAAGGACAATAATAAGACAATATTGTGCCTGTTTACTTCAGAAGTTATAAAGCATTGGCTTCGTATGACACTTAGTAGCAATGCTAAGAACAAGTCTGCGTGAAGTGTTGTCTTTAAACTATTTATCAAAAACCAAGAGGCCAGAGGTCATGATATTTGACGTAAAGCATATTGCGATCCAAAAAAAATTGTTCATATGAATGACCTTTATCCACTTTCAAGGTCACAGGGGTCCAATGTTATGAGATCTTTAAATGATATCTCAATTTAAACCATTGGATGGCAGTTTGCTTATATAGACATGTTGGACGAGATGGACCTCAGGGACTGATGGATGGTGTCAAAAGTAGACAAATCGACTGAAATTTGTCAAATTCAATGAAATATTTCTCAGGTGGCTATTCAGACCCTTGGGCCTCTTGTTCTAACGACCGTTTTCCTCTTTATACTTGTACTAACAGAAAGTAGTGTTACCGGTTAGGGTGGTCGGCTATTAATATTAATATTAATTCCATAATTGAGTAAATAGTATCACAAAAAAAGACGGATAGTATCTGAGGAAAGCATACATAGTACGCCGAAACATGTCAACTATAAAACAGTTTTTTGATTCTACGGATGTTGTCTGGCCCTCTATATTTGTAGTATCACGAAAAGATTGTAACCAAGATTTAGTAGTACTAAGAATAGCAGTTAATAGTTTAATAAAGGATTGGTTGAACATTTAGACGAGCAAGCAATAAAACGTTGTTTTTGTGGATTCTTGTGAAGATTTACATGAAAAAATCCTAGCAGGGCCGGTATTGTTGAAAACATTCTCATGTTAAAGCATGAAATATGTAATTCACTGATTCTTCTTTAACAGGCAGGGGAACTGTGGTAACAGGCTGTCCCTGTAGTTGTGGGCTAGGGATGATGTCACACACGATACCAAGATCCCTAGTTTTTGGTCCGCTTACCTGATATTCTTCAAATTGAAACAAATACAATGTACGCTTGTATTACTGCATGTAGCATGATACAAATGAAACTCTTGGAACACTATGTACAGTAATTTCACTTAATGGAAAAATTGAAAATTTTATAACAAGTTCTCCTAATCCAGTTAATATCCAGTCAAAGGAAAATGAATTTCATAAAATTACCTTTATTCTTTCCTTTAAATTTTGTCTGTGTGTAATGAGACCTTTGCGACGGTCGAGATAAACTCTTCTGGGAAGCAACTGACTTTGATTTAGGCTCCTCTCATGTGACAGTTACCTGAAAAAATCAATAACATATAACATATATTCATAACAAGTAAATATATCTAAATGTGACAAAAAAGTAAATAAAAACCTGTATTTTTTTTCCAAAAATAATTGCTGTCATAATGATGTGACAATGCACTAAAACAATACCCAGATAATTGAAATTAAAAAAATAGTTACTGTTATCTATCATTTGTTACGGCAATTAGAATTATGGATTAAATGTGATAAATTCATATTACATATTAACTTTTATTATGCTAATAAATTAAACCTTACCTCCGTGCTTGATTCCCTGTCTGGTTCTGCTTCTTGATTTATATTTTCTGATTCATTCTCAGCTTCATCATATTCTCTCATCATCTATTATAGTAAAAATAATTTTAGTAATAAGTACTAAATTACTAATCACAACAGGGAATTTTCTTTCTTGAATAGAAATTTCAACATGTAATATTAGTCAGAATAAGTAAACACACAAAGATACTCACTCGTTGGATGTCACGTTTGACGAATGCTGACCTAGGCCTTTTGACAGAAGACTTGGGTGTTGTAACATCATCAACAAAAGATCCTCGTTTACCAGGTTGTGGCGTAGTTGCTGTCAAACATGTAGGGTATATAGTGGGCACTGCATTTTCGTTCAGCGTTTTCTTAATTGTTTTCCCACTTGATTCGAGCAGTCCCAAACGGAATTTCAGGGGATAACAATCCTCTTGGAAATGAGCGCTGCACAATACGGAGTGTCGAGTAGGCTTCCAGTCTTTTCGTTTTCCCATTGACGGTGGATATCAGGCCTCTTTGTCGGGAAATTGTGCAGAGAAACACCATTAGCTTTAGTGTTCGTACATCGTACCTGCCACGCAACGTCGACCATAACGTGATCCCGGTGTGGGTTTTTTTTTTTTTTTGTAATTATCTTCATCATGTCGCTATAAAATATCGCTTCAATATGTCAACTCTGTCTCTGGCGGGCCACTGTTCTTACGTCACTTTCGGTCCAAGAAATAAAATTGGGATTTTACGGTTTGTATTCAGGTGTGATTTTCAAAAAATCAGCGATAACTTCGTAATTTACTTTTTTTCCCCGAATTTCTCTATAAATTTAATTTTCTCATTACAAAACATTTTTTCATTTTAGACCGTGTACCAGCACTAAAGCTCCACTTTAAATTAAGAAATAGCACTTTAAAAGAAAATCTTAAATATTGAAAACAATATCTCAGTTGATATTCCTTCACATTTTTCAGAGAAAAATCATATATCAGATTTGTCACAGAAAGTATTATATTAGAACTTGGACAAACGTGCGGTTTCATAATCAACCTCAACTACAGTAGACATGTAAACACGGCTTTTTATCATAATGAAAAGTCAAGAGATTTATAAAGTTCTAAAGGTGAATATGCACATTTAACATATTCATAATTTACAATAAAATTCTCCTGATTATCAAGATTTAACCTTCCATGGCGACTTTGTTAATAAAGCAAAAAGCATACACTATCAAACATTAACATCAACAAACAAAGATATCAACCAACATAAACATCAACAAACATAGACATCAAAAAAGTAAACATCAACAAACATAGATATCAACCAACGTACACATCAACAAACATACACATCACCAAACAAAGATATCAACCAACGTACACATCAACAAACATAGATATCAACCAACGTACACATCAACAAACATAGATATCAACAAACATAGATATCAACCAACGTACACATCAACAAACATACACATCAACAAACATACACATCACCAAACAAAGATATCAACCAACGTACACATCAACAAACATAGATATCAACCAACGTACACATCAACAAACATAGACATCAAAAAAGTAAACATCAACAAACATAGATATCAACAAACATAGATATCAACAAACATACACATCAACAAACATACACATCAACAAACATACACATCACCAAACAAAGATATCAACCAACGTACACATCAACAAACATAGATATCAACCAACGTACACATCAACAAACAAAGATATCAACCAACGTACACATCAACAAACATAGATATCAACCAACGTACACATCAACAAACAGATATCAACCAACGTACACATCAACAAAGATATCAACCAACATACACATCAACAAAGATATCAAACAACGTACACATCAACACACATAGATATCAACCGACATAGACATCAACAAACATATGTAACCCAGGGTTGCATAATACGCATATGTTATAGGTATGTTTAGGTGTCACTGTACACGTTGTTACATGTTTATGTGAAGTCCTGTGTGAACTGTACTCATGTGTTGTGTTGTGTTGAAGTAACAACATCGGGACAGTCGCGCTTCACCTGACTGGCGAAAGTGCTGACAGGTTACGAACAGCGAGCCGCACGAAATTCCTCTTTCACATTCATTGCACATGCGCACTAAGCTTTCCTGGTAAATCTATGTTCTAATACTGGTCACTCGATGCCTGGATCTCGACTCGTGAGGGTCGAGCCATTGTTTACTCCGTATAGACCCCAGGGACCGGGGAGCCTGTAAGTATTATGGCTGCGAGAGTAGAGATTATTTGTTGGAGCTGAAGTGAAAAGCACACGCGGTACCCTATCTCAACACGTGGATTTACCCGTTGCTGTTTAGGCGAGAGGGGTAGGTGTTCCTAGGGGTTAACCGTAGGTTCTAGTATTGTGTTGAGATACTCTCGTTGTTATCCGGGAGTGGTTTTTGTCCGGGGTGTTGTACCGACGAGATGATATTTCTCTCAAGTATCGCACGTGCGTCTTGTCTGGTCAAAGGTCTGTTCGCATAGGGACGAGTGGGAGCGCCCACCTGACCAAGTCGCGCGCGACAACCCTGGGTCACAGACACGCTTACCTGCTTTTCACCACACCCTCCCTTGTCAAAATTTTATAGGGTTGGTTTACTCCGGTGTCGCAGGAAATGTCCTCTAACTCCCGATTATTTATGCTGGCATGGGTGTTCCTACACTAAGAACCATTTTTCCGGCCTAAAGTAAGTGTAGTACCATACGGCTCATAGTCAGTGTGGATATAATCGGCCTGAGATCCACCCTGACCTGATGGTCCGTCATACCGGCCCAAATAGTAATGTTCCTCTGTTATTGAAACAGGTTGCGGGCGTTCTTCTCCGTCTGTTCCATGATTTCCCCAGCTTCCACGCCTCCCAATTTCTCTGCCACTCTCTGGGCGGTGATGTTAAGTTGGTGGGGGCGCTACAGGTTCTCAGCGCACTTACCGGGAAGTATGGGGCGTCTGTCTCCAGAAGGAGTCTTTCCCGAGGGATAGACCTCACAGCCTTCCTCTGCTCCTCTCTGAAATGGAAGACCAGCCCTGACATGCTGAAGTAGTTGTTAGGATAGGCCTCCAACCACAACCCCACAACTTCCTCTGTTCCAGAGAAACAGTGAAGTTGGATCTACTGGGTTGACGGAATCTTCTTGAGCTGCAAGATATCCAGGCACCGCATGAAGGCCTCTGTTCTTCAAACGGCTGTCAGAGACGTTGGTCCTGTAGATGTGGCTCATGATAACATGGGGTTCAGGGTATCTCCCCGTCTGGTAGACTGCTCCACAGTGCGAAGATGCTTGGACATCGCCTCAACCCATGTGCCTCCAACCGCCATGTTGAGCACCATGACTTTGTTACGTAGTTGTACGCGAAACAGATACGGCGTGATACTCTCGACGATGATCCCTGGTCCTTTCCACGGAGGGAATAATTTCTTGCACTTTCCTTTAACAACTCCACTGTCCAGGATATAAACCTGGACAAAGCATCAGCGTTAGAATGAAGCCTGCCTTTGCGATGTTGAATTGGCTCAACTCCTCAATCCATCGGGCTAGCTGCCCCTGTGGTTGCTAAAATCGAAGCAGCCAGGTGAGGCTGTTATGATCAGTCCTTTTTTTAAAAGGCTTGCCCAGCAGGTAGTGTCTGAACTGTCTGGTCAGTCGGACAATAACTAACTCCTTCCTTGTAGTACAATACTGTATTTGTTTCGGTGTTAGAGCAAAACTAGCGTAGGCTATCAACTTCTCGTGTCCATCTATCATTTGTAGCAGCTCTCCACCGATAGCCTTATCGGATGCATCCGTGTCCAAAATCATCAATCTGGTTTGGCAGCGCGAGTACAGGCTTTTGCATTAACTTTGTTTTTAATTCCTCAAACGCCTGCTGCTACTCTTTTCCCCACTTGAAAAGTTTCTTTCCTGTAATGTTGTAGAGAGGAACAGCAACCTCCGCAAAGCTCTGAATGAACAGCCGGTGATAATTGGCCAAACCTAGGAATCTTTCCACTTCTTTCGTTGAGGATGGAACTGGCCAATCCTTGATGGCTGCAATATCACTATTTGTTGCCATTGTATCCTCGCCGATGATCCGGCCAAGAAACTCCACTTTTCTTTGACAGAACACACATTTTGTTAGTTTGAGTTTAATTCCGTAATACCGGAACCTTCGTAGGGCCTCAGCCACATTGTTCAGATGATCCTTGAAATCCCGTCCCAGAATCACAATATCATCCAGAAAGGCCAATACTGCCTTCCAATTCAGACCGCTGAGCACTAGGTTGATAACCCTGGAGAAAGTAGCTGGGGAGTTGCACAGACCAAAAGGTATCTTTACAAATTCAAAGAGTCCGTATTTTCTAATAAATACAGTTTTCTTCCGGTCCTTATCTGCTATCCTAACTTGCCAATAACCCCACACAGCATCCAGTTCAGAAAACCAATGATTTCCAGCTAGTGTATCGACACTGTCCTCAACTAGTTGTAGGGGGTACATATCCTTTACAGTCACATTATTAAGCGCTCTGTAGTCGATGCAATACCTCACTGTCCCGTCCCTTTTCCGGACTATTACAGGAGCTGATGCCCATTCAGAGACAGAGGGTTGAATAACACCTGCTTGATCACCTTGTCTATCTTTCCCTCCTCTTCTTTGGCGAAGTGTATAGGATTCCGTCTCATACGTTGTTTGACTGGTGGAGCACCCTGTGTATCAATCTTGTGCTCGATTTCCTTAAAGGTTCCAATGTCAAACATGTGAGAAGCAAAGACCTCCGAGAACTCCCTGATAACCTGTCAACTCATGATACTCTGCATCATATAAACACTGCCGTGACCGGTCTAGCATGTCTCTGAGATGTTCAGGAACGTCATCGTTGTTAGGCTCCTCAAAATTGGGTTGTATTGGGGCCCATTTGCATCAAGTGGTTGGCCATATCAATGCGGGTTCCCTGGCGTATAAGAAAGTCAAATCCAATTAGCATATCATCTTCTATTGGTGCCACATGGATGATTTCGTTACATACACCAGCTCCAATCCTGAGTTTTACAGGCCCTTTCTTCAGTCCCATCATAGATGTGTCTCGTGCTGCAGTCAGGAACTTCATTTTGCACAGGGTTTGGGGCTTGGGGTCCATTTGTTGATAAATCCTGTCGGAGAGGATAGTGGACTCTGTTGCCGTATCAACAATAGCATCCACTGTCGCATCTCAAACATGTACCAAGGTGTGATACAAAGAGTTGGATCTCACCCTGTTTAAACTTACTCCCTCCATTTCCTCCTCAACACTATTGCTGAACGCTGTCTGGTCCTGGTCACAACTGTCCATTGATGTAAACACATCGTCTGATCCCTCTGTCAGGAATGGTTTGGCTGTTTTTGTGCTTACCAACTCCACCGATTCCGGTGGTTGGGTGCTACCCGAACAAACCTGGAAACTAAATGACTCCGTACCCTCAAATTGACCCGGGAGTACATTGGGAGGGCTTTCTGTACTTACAGCTGGGTTGGGGACCCCTCCCGATTCTCCAACCCCAAGAAGTTTAAATTACCCTCCTCCTTAAAGGTCTACTCCTTCTTCTTCGGGCAGTCCTTTATAAAATGTCCCGGCCTGCCACACCTAAAACAGTTTTCTGAGGATGATGGGCTTCTGCCCCAGGTCTTTGTCTTTAAGGTGGATAAGAGGCCATCGAACTTGTGTCCGATTTCCTTTTGCTGGGCGTCCAACTTAAGTGAAAGTTGGGAAAGCTCCACCTGCATTGACGACATATTTCCCTCCTAAGTTGTTACTCGTTGTTCTAGGGTGGCGTCTGCTTTTTTTTCAGAATGGAGTTTGCAGGAAATTTCCTTATTGATGGAGCACTGGGTTTATCCTTGCGCCTAGTCCCCACCATCCGACGCACTTCCTGCACGTCCATAAACTCCTCCGCAGAAGAATGCGACTCTTCGAAGCGTGTCCGATATACCGGAACATCAGAGCGAGACTTCCGCCTGGCCTCCGCTGGTTGATTGATGCAGCGATACCATTCGATCTCCTCCTTTGCTTCCTCCAAGGTTCGGTGTTTCTTCATACAAGCGTACCTCCCTGCTTCTTTGTCGTTACAGCCTAAACAAAACCTCATTATGGCATGTTTGCGTACCCAGGACTCTGGAAGGTCTATGTAAGCTTTAACGGCTAGACCAAGAATCCGGTCCGCCCAGTCCTGAAGCGCTTCCTCTGGCTCCTGGTTGTCAACCTGGAACTTAGCCTGTAGGCTTTCGACCCTTCGTCGCTTCACAGGACTCTGATAGTCATCTTCAGAATTACTTTCTTGCCCTCGTATCCGAGAATGGCATCAATGGTTTGGCTCCCTCCTTACCCTTGACAGTTGAGGTGTGGTATAATCCTCCTCCGAATCCTCATAGGATGAGCGAGCACCTTGTTTCCTCCTGCTGTATGGCTCGGGTAACATACTCTCCCGTCGAGCATCAATGAGGCGGGACACCTCCTCCATACTAGCTGTCTGTTTATAATCCGTAGCGGAGGGTGTCCTAGACATTTTGGAAGTGCTCCCTAGCTCATTCCTAGAGTAAAAATTTTCGAAGTCCTCTTCCTTCAGAAAATACGGGTTGGGCTCGAAGTCTATCAGCTTTATTAACTTCTCTGTAACCCGTAACCGAGGTACATCTCCAATGTTGTCCGGTGTGATGTTGCCGCATGTTTCTCTATAAGTTTTGATGTTTTGAGCTAATTTCCTACCAACATCCGGTAAGGATTGCAAATCCTGCTCTTTACACCAGTTGATTTTAATTTGAGGCATGATGGGGGTATTTTAATAGTTTTAATAATGAATATTAAATCCGAGTATCCGGTTTTGATTAACCCCTTAGTTAAGTGCAGGCAATGAACTAGGGAATAATAATTATAACCCCAGTTAACTGGCCAGCATCAATATGATTTACCTCTGATAATGTGGACATGGGAGTAGGTTGACAATAAGATTGTTTACTAACGACAACCCGTTATACAATCATGAAATATTTACAAATTGTAAATTTTGTCTAAATTACAAAGTATATATTATGATCCGTATCCGGTACAATATAATACGATGTATGCTTGGATTTTCGAATACTATATAATGATTGGACTGAAACCGTGATCCGACAACAATCCTAATCAGTATTCTCAACTATATGTTATCCAAATACAGTCAACTGTTACACATAAAATCATGTAATGTTACTGTAATGGACAACAAGTACCGATGATAACACACAACTGCCACCTGTGTATTTCTATATATATATGATACCTAGTCTAGATGTATAAGTTTACTCAAATATACTAAACAAAACCAGAAAGGTAACACTACTTTATTCTGTGATTAATTAATTAACCCCTTCATAAATCCTTACCAATCATGTACGAATAAAGTAATTGATCAATGCTGATAAAACTGCAGTCATGGTTCATTATAAAACTTTGCGTTCAGTTGATTTTATTCGACTGTAAAGGACGTTGGGGTCAATTTCAAAGGTAACACCATTAGTAACGGGTATGGCCACCGTTTGCGAAGTAAACAGCATTGCAGCGTCGTCGCATGGAACTCGTAAACCGGCGGATAATTCGAGGAGAGATGTTGTTCCATTCAGCGATCAAGGCTTGGACCAGCTCCTGCAAGTTTGACGGCTGATTTCGACTTTCTCTCACGCGTCGCCCAAGAACGTCCCAGACATGCTCAATCGGTGACAAATCAGGTGATTTTGATGGCCAATCTAACACCTCTACGTTGTTCTGCGGCAAGAAGTTCTGCTGACGCGACTGATGTGCGCTGGTGCGTTATCCTGTTGAAAAATGGCGCCAACGCCATGGTGTCTTAAGAATGGCAGAACCTCTGGTCTTAAAATTTCGTCCCGATATCGAATGCCGGTTAAATTGCCATTGAACACAACAAGCCTGGTACGAGTCCCCCCACAAATACCATCCCAAACCAGTACACTTCCGCCGCAACAGCAGTCCCGTTCTGCGACGCAGCAGTTCGCAAAATGCTCCCCTCGTTGCCTCCACACTCTGCGCCTTCCGTCACCGTGTTGCAGACAAAACCTGGACTCATCTGAAAACAGAACATTGTTCCATTGCCGTAAGGCCCAACGACGGTGAACACGGGTCCAGTTACGCCGATTATTACGGTGACGTCACAACAAATTGGGTCCAGTGTAGGGACGCCGCGCTTTCAATTGGTAGGCCCTCAACCTGTTGCGGACTGTTTGGGGAGACACACGACGCCCAAACAATGTCCTTGTAGTCTCTACTGCGGTTACGAATCGATTGCGCAAGTGTATCATTCGTATACGATGGTCATCCCTGGCGGTCGTTTTACGGGGTCGGCCGCTTCGGGGACGATCGGATGTTGACCAAAGTTGGTTTAAACGACCTACCAACTGGCAAATTGTCTTAACACTGCAACCAAAATGCCGTGCAACTCGACGGCGAGACTCCACGGCCTGGATCATGTCTACAGCCCTTTCTCTCTGTACTTGTGACAGCCGGGATATACTGATTAAGTTGATAGATAGCAAGATTCGGTGATTTCTAAGTCCTAAGGATCTAAGGAACAGTTGTCAGTTTGAAAGTTTATGAAATTCAAGCGAAGATACAAGTTAGTCGCAGAAAACCTCGTGCAGCTCTTTCGCTAATACAGACTTTCACGCTTGAATGATTTTGGTAACCCCCTTGGATTTTGTAATGTAAAACATTACCATTTTATAATATTGCACAAATGTCATTTTGTTTTCACTCATTTACAGGTATTCGCCAAGGAAACATGTTAACCTTTCTTTTTTTTTGTTGAGTATATGTGTGAAAGTGACTAATTCACACTATAAGAATTTACACAAACAAACTAGCGTTCTATATTGAAAAATAAATAATAAACGAATAACCGCTTCCTGATCAAATAATATATATATAAAATAATACTACAAAATCTTAGAAAGTTAAAATAATTTAGAATTTGGAAGAAATAGATGTAGGGTGATTGTTTACAAAATTTTCCGAAACCGGAAATTTTGTTCTACATCCAGGCGAAATGGCGTCACGTGTGCGGCGCAAGCGTATAGCTGTCAAGAATTGT
This sequence comes from Ylistrum balloti, assembly GCF_031769215.1. Taxonomy (NCBI): domain Eukaryota; kingdom Metazoa; phylum Mollusca; class Bivalvia; order Pectinida; family Pectinidae; genus Ylistrum; species Ylistrum balloti. The sequence goes on from NW_026782847.1 coordinate 20,620, forward strand.
GGGTATATAGGCTCATCTTAATTGGTAGCAAACCGATAAAACAACGATAAATAATACATTCAACAAATGTATTCACTTGGAATTTATATCTACAAAATTATAGCAAATATATATTCAACTCACTTAGCACTCATCCACTCTCACATTCATTCAATACAACTACTTATGTTTGATTAAATACACAGAACCCATTTTTCTGAACCAAGTTCACTGTCTGCCCAACGTTTCCGTCTCTCCAGGTGGTACCACACAGTCCTTCACTCTCTTAGCGCCACGATGTTACGCGAGATACGCGGTGACCCCTCCGTACACCACATCAGTCAAGGTAGTGTCATGATCGGGTTTCTTTGGTTTTAACAATTTCATCAAGGTCCTGATTCTGGTCACAAACTCCAGAGGAAGGCCTCAGTATATTTAGGGTCACATATAGAGGTACATCAACTCCTAGGTAGCTTCATCCCGAACACCCTGGACACACAGCCCTGGTTCTCAGAAACATGACACACAGCCTCTCGGACACACAGTGCTGGTTCTCAGAAACATGGCACACAGCCTCTCGGACACACAGTCCTGGTTCTCAGAAACAGGGCACAACGCCTCTCGGACACACAGTCCTGGTAACATTACATAAAAGCACCCAGCTTATGCATCCAACCCTGTGGCACCCAGCCTATAACATTGGAGAACCTTCCTGGTTCAAGTCCGTGGTTGAAATGACCGCACACACAGGTAGCACTTACCTGTGTTGCATGATTTGGTTACGCCTCAGTGACTCTTGCTTTCTGACTCAGCAATTTCTATCCAGGGACCTCTGGTAACCTCTACAGGACAGGTATACTATACCCTGATCACTGTATAGGACACTGAGCCCCACCACTCTATGGTACTGGATAGCTAACAAATAACTTACCGAGTATAGCATACTTTTTGACAATAGCCTGTGCAGATGAACAAATTTTAAAACCCATAAAACAAACTAAATTTTCCAAACATATTGCCTAAATAATCTAAAATACTCCTTTCTTCACTACAGACGGCACTGACAGGGTTTACTGGCAGCACAAGCTTTATTAGTAGGCGAGAACTATCAGCCGAGTTTTACCTCGTCGCCATTGAAGTAAAAAGCACACGCGGTACTATATCTCAACACGTGAACTTAACCGTTGCTGTTTAGGCGAGAAGGGTAGGTTTTCCTAGAGGTTAACCATAGGTTCTAGTAATGTGTTGAGATACTCCCGTTGTTATCCGGGAGTGGTTTTTGTCCGGGTGTTTTACCGACGAGATGATATTTCTCTCAAGTATCGCACGTGCGTCTTGTCTGGTCAAAAGTCTGTTCGCATAAGGACAAGCGAGAGCGCCCACCTGACCAGGTCGCGCCACAACCCTGGGTCACAGACACGCTTACCTGCTTTTCACCACAGAGTGTTTGGGTTGAATTTGAGGTGTATGTGTTATGTTCCGAGAGTATGTCTTATAGTCTGTTTCGTTAAAGTGTTATTTCCTTGTGTCAGGTCTTTTGTGTATATAAAAACGGTGACGGAAGAAGCCACGTCTGATGGTTTTTTTTAACCCCGTGTTACAATGGCGCCCAACCGGTACCCCGCTCGTAAATAGTATGTGGCCAATGATGAGGTATACGCATGCGCGAAACGACTAACCTATATTTACGTTTTGTTGCAGGGAGTTCGACGTTTCGACGGATCCGGAGGTTTCGGATTCTAACCAGGATGTCCCAAGATGTGCAGTTTGACCCGTGACGTTTTGTGACATTTTGACTTGTTTGTGTTATTTGTGGTTTTTGTTCCTTGCCTCAAGCATAAACGTGATGGTGTGCAGTTCGTAAGCGTACGGAACGGTAATGTAAGTATATATATGTGAGTGTGTGTTCACGTGCTTACCAGGCTCTGGGCGGTATATTTGTTATTTTTCCAATTTATCTTTGTCTCGGTGCTTTTCTTTCGGAAGTTTTTTTCTCCTTTTTGATAACTACTAATAATATTCTACTGCACTGACCGTGACAGAGGTTGACAAGTAAATGTTCTATGTTATATGTGTGTTTATATATATATATATGTCGCATGTTAGCTAATAGGTTGTATACTATATATATGTTATAAGTAGAATCATAAGTTCTATGTATAGTAAGTTGAACAAATTTGTTGACAGACACATCGAGTAAAGTGGAAAGTTGACAGGGAAACCAATAGTTTTGGCGAGTAGTAAAGGTTTATTATCGCTGAAAAATGCTGACATTTCAAAATCAGTAGGTATTTATCCTGAATTCATTTGTAAGGCAGGTGTGCGTTTTGCAGATTTTTGGCCTTGGCTTCTGGTTAATCTCCAGGTAAAAGTTAGAATATTTAATAAGATCACATTATATATTTGGCTAGGCACGTGTGATCTAACAGTGAAGTCAGGTAAATTAATATCACTCCGCCACCACTCTGATGAATCTGCCAATGAATATTTGATTGGTTTCATTGATAGCTATGTAAAGTTTGTTTAACAGTTCCTTTCAGTTAGGTTGTTATTTGTTGAGATTCCCCCTTATTCTATTGTTACCTGGAATATGTCATAGGGCCAGAGGGACACAGAGTCATTCATAGAGCAGGACAGGGTGTTAAGAGAAAGATTACTGATTCTTAATGACTACATACATCTGGTTAATTCAGTATTAGCTGTCAGATCCCCCTGTTTAAGGGTAGATTTAGTCAGATATAGGAAAAAAGGGACACTCTTCCAGTTGATTTTGGGTTATACAAAGATGGTATTCATCCATCTCAACTTTTAGCACGGTGTTGGATTAAGAAGTTTCTACTTTCTTCCATTCAGCAGTGTGTATAAAGTTTATCTGTGTTATTGGTTGTGGTACTTTATATAGAGTAGATGGCAATGGTGTACCTTGTGCTTTGTAGATATGGGAGGCCCAATCACCTAGTACCTGGTATATATTGCTAAATCTATCTGTATATATATTCTGATTATTTAGTTTGGTTATATACTGAAAGGATAAAGAAACGCAGGGTAATATTTATTCCGATATTTTGAGAACGCGTTTTTCAAATAAAGTGAAACTTTGTGGATTGAGTAATTAGGTCAAATTACACCTTGTCATGTATCAAAAATTTAGTCACGGTACAGTGCGCAGCTCTGGTAAATGGAGGAAGGAAAAAACAAGAATCTCGTGCACCGTGTTGTTCTGGTCTCATGCAGCGTTGGTCAAGTCACTCTTCGTTAGTCTTCATACAGACCAACTGCTTCCTTAAAGTTAATTGAGAATTTGATTCGTTTTAAGAATGGCACGACTCACAGAAGTTCAGAGGGGTCAGGCCATTCAGATGCTGATGCAAGGACAGTTGCAAAATCAGGTTGCTAGGCACTTTGGCTACTGATTTGAAAAATATCGTTAGCAAAAGTACCACTGTCTCAGGAGTGGGACAATTTTAAATGGAAAACATTGAATAATATCCGTTGTTATTAGAATGAGTGCTAAAGTATCAAATTAAGAATAAACTTCACCTGAAAAACATGTATTTATTTAACCCTAGTGTAGTGGCACTTTTGCTACTCATTCAAAGAGTTTCAGTAGCAAAAGGACTACTGTCTCAGGATTAATAAATTTTCACTCAAGAAGATAATATAATCTCCAAAGGAGTCAATAGCAGGCCTGCATGACACACGTTTGCTTTATTTTCAACGAAAAGAACTATATATTGATTAATCCTCGTGTAGTGGCACTTTTGATACCCATTCAAAGAGTTTCAGTAGCCAAATAACCAATGTTTAATGATTAAAACATTTTCACTCAAGAACATAATATAACCTCCAATGAAGTTACCAGCAGGTCTGCATGACACACGTTTCCTTTATTTTCATCGAAAAGAACTATATATTGATAAAACCTCTTGTATTGGCACTTTTGATACCCAATCTAAACAAAAGTGCCACTACTTAAGTTTTTTTTATGAAAACGTGCGAATTACGTTCACTGTGTCTTCATTTGAGATGTATGTGAGGTTGATCATGAGTATTGTAGTGGAATTAAAGGAATAAAATTAGATATTCTTCTCACCCTCTTGTATTGGCCCTTTTGATACCCAGACTTTAGTTACTTTTTTCATAAAAACGTGCGAAGTACGTTCACTGTGTCTTCATTTGAGATATATGTGAGGTTGATCATGAGTATTGTAGTGGAATTAAAGGAATAAAATTAGATATTCTTCTCAACCTCGCAGAGTGGCACTTTTGCTACTGATTTGAAAAATATCATTAGCAAAAGTACCACTGTCTCAGGAGTGGGACAATTTTAAATGGAAAACATTGAATAATATCCGTTGTTATTAGAATGAAAACATTGAATAATATCCGTTGTTATTAGAATGAGAGCTAAATCCCCTGAAAAACATGTATTTATTTAACCCTAGTGTAGTGGCACTTTTGCTACTCATTCAAAGAGTTTCAGTAGCAAAAGGACTACTATCTCAGGATTAATAAATTTTCACTCAAGAAGATAATATAATCTCCAAAGGAGTCAATAGCAGGCCTGCATGACACACGTTTGCTTTATTTTCAACGAAAAGAACTATATATTGATTAATCCTCGTGTAGTGGCACTTTTGATACCCATTCAAAGACAAAATGTTTAATGAGTTTCAGTAGCCAAAAACATTTTTCAAGAACATAATATAACCTCCAATGTAGTTACCAGCAGGTCTGCATGACACAATGTTTAATGATTAATACATTTTCACTCAAGAACATAATATAAACTCCAATGAAGTTACCAGCAGGTCTGCATGACACACGTTTTCCTTTATTTTCATCGAAAAGAACTATATATTGATTAACCCTCTTGGATTGGCACTTTTGATACCCAGACTTTAGTTACTTTTTTTGATAAAAACGTGCGAATTACGTTCACTGTGTCTTCATTTCAGATGTATGTGAGGTTGAACATGAGTATTGTAGTGGAATTAAATGAATAAAATAAGATATTCTTCTCACCCTCTTGTATTGGCCCTTTTGATACCCAGACTTTAGTTACTTTTTTCATAAAAACGTGCGAAGTACGTTCACTGTGTCTTCATTTGAGATATATGTGAGGTTGATCATGAGTATTGTAGTGGAATTAAAGGAATAAAATTAGATATTCTTCTCAACCTCGCAGAGTGGCACTTTTGCTACTGATTTGAAAAATATCATTAGCAAAAGTACCACTGTTTCAGGAGTGGGACAATTTTAAAGGGAAAACATTGAATAATATCCGTTGTTATTAGAATGAGTGCTAAAGTATCAAATTAAGAATAAACTTCACCTGAAAAACATGTATTTATTTAACCCTAGTGTAGTGGCACTTTTGCTACTCATTCAAAGAGTTTCAGTAGCAAAAGGACTACTTCTCAGGATTAATACATTTTCACTCAAATCACTCAAGAAGATAATATAATCTCCAAAGGAGTCAATAGCAGGCCTGCATGACACACGTTTGCTTTATTTTCAACGAAAAGAACTATATATTGATTAATCCTCGTGTAGTGGCACTTTTGATACCCATTCAAAGAGTTTCAGTAGCCAAATAACCAATGTTTAATGATTAAAACATTTTCACTCAAGAACATAATATAACCTCCAAAGAAGTTACCAGCAGGTCTGCATGACACACGTTTCCTTTATTTTCATCGAAAAGAACTATATATTGATTAATCCTGGTGTAGTGGCACTTTTGATACCCAACTAAACAAAAGTGCCACTACTTACTTTTTTCATGAAAACGTGCGAATTACGTTCACTGTGTCTTCATTTCAGATGTATGTGAGGTTGAACATGAGTATTGTAGTGGAATTAAATGAATAAAATAAGATATTCTTCTCACCCTCTTGTATTGGCCCTTTTGATACCCAGACTTTAGTTACTTTTTTCATAAAAACGTGCGAAGTACGTTTACTGTGTCTTCATTTGAGATATATGTGAGGTTGATCATGAGTATTGTAGTGGAATTAAAGGAATAAAATTAGATATTCTTCTCAACCTCGCAGAGTGGCACTTTTGCTACTGATTTGAAAAATATCATTAGCAAAAGTACCACTGTCTCAGGAGTGGGACAATTTTAAATGGAAAACATTGAATAATATCCGTTGTTATTAGAATGAGTGCTAAAGTATCAAATTAAGAATAAACTTCCCCTGAAAAACATGTATTTATTTAACCCTAGTGTAGTGGCACTTTTGCTACTCATTCAAAGAGTTTCAGTAGCAAAAGGACTACTGTCTCAGGATTAATAAATTTTCACTCAAGAAGATAATATAATCTCCAAAGGAGTCAATAGCAGGCCTGCATGACACACGTTTGCTTTATTTTCAACGAAAAGAACTATATATTGATTAATCCTCGTGTAGTGGCACTTTTGATACCCATTCAAAGAGTTTCAGTAGCCAAATAACCAATGTTTAATGATTAAAACATTTTCACTCAAGAACATAATATAACCTCCAATGAAGTTACCAGCAGGTCTGCATGACACACGTTTCCTTTATTTTTCGAAAAGAACTATATATTGATTAAAGTGGCACTTTTGAGAAAACGTGCGAATTACGTTCACTGTGTCTTCATTTCAGATTACTAAATATAAACCTCCAATGAAGTAGGTCTGCATGACACACGTTTTCCTTTATTTTCATCGAAAAGAACTATATATTGATTAACCCTCGTGTAGTGGCACTTTTGATACCCAATCTAAACAAAAGTGCCACTAAAGTTTTTTTATGAAAACGTGCGAATTACGTTCACTGTGTCTTCATTTCAGATGTATGTGAGGTTGAACATGAGTATTGTAGTGGAATTAAATGAATAAAATAAGATATTCTTCTCACCCTCTTGTATTGGCCCTTTTGATACCCAGACTTTAGTTACTTTTTTCATAAAAACGTGCGAAGTACGTTCACTGTGTCTTCATTTGAGATATATGTGAGGTTGATCATGAGTATTGTAGTGGAATTAAAGGAATAAAGGAATAAAATTAGATATTCTTCTCAACCTCGCAGAGTGGCACTTTTGCTACTGATTTGAAAAATATCATTAGCAAAAGTACCACTGTCTCAGGAGTGGGACAATTTTAAATGGAAAACATTGAATAATATCCGTTGTTATTAGAATGAGTGCTAAAGTATCAAATTAAGAATAAACTTCACCTGAAAAACATGTATTTATTTAACCCTAGTGTAGTGGCACTTTTGCTACTCATTCAAAGAGTTTCAGTAGCAAAAGGACTACTGTCTCAGGATTAATAAATTTTCACTCAAGAAGATAATATAATCTCCAAAGGAGTCAATAGCAGGCCTGCATGACACACGTTTGCTTTATTTTCAACGAAAAGAACTATATATTGATTAATCCTCGTGTAGTGGCACTTTTGATACCCATTCAAAGAGTTTCAGTAGCCAAATAACCAATGTTTAATGATTAAAACATTTTCACTCAAGAACATAATATAACCTCCAAAGAAGTTACCAGCAGGTCTGCATGACACACGTTTCCTTTATTTTCATCGAAAAGAACTATATATTGATAAACCTTCTTGTATTGGCACTTTTGATACCCAGACTTTAGTTACTTTTTTATAAAAACGTGCGAAGTACGTTCACTGTGTCTTCATTTCAGATGTATGTGAGGTTGAACATGAGTATTGTAGTGGAATTAAATGAATAAAATAAGATATTCTTCTCACCCTCTTGTATTGGCCCTTTTGATACCCAGACTTTAGTTACTTTTTTCATAAAAACGTGCGAAGTACGTTCACTGTGTCTTCATTTGAGATGTATGTGAGGTTGATCATGAGTATTGTAGTGGAATTAAAGGAATAAAATTAGATATTCTTCTCAACCTCGCAGAGTGGCATTTTTGCTACCGACTTGAAAAATATCATTAGCAAAGGAACCACTGTTTCAGGAGTGGGACAATTTTAAAAGGGAAACATTGAATAATATCCGTTGTTATTTGATTGAGTGCTAAAGTATCAAATTAAGAATAAACTTCACCTGAAAAACATGTATTTATTTAACCCTAGTGTAGTGGCACTTTTGCTACTCATTCAAAGAGTTTCAGTAGCAAAAGGACTACTGTCTCAGGATTAATAAATTTTCACTCAAGAAGATAATATAATCTCCAAAGGAGTCAATAGCAGGCCTGCATGACACACGTTTGCTTTATTTTCAACGAAAAGAACTATATATTGATTAATCCTCGTGTAGTGGCACTTTTGATACCCATTCAAAGAGTTTCAGTAGCCAAATAACCAATGTTTAATGATTAAAACATTTTCACTCAAGAACATAATATAAACTCCAATGAAGTTACCAGCAGGTCTGCATGACACACGTTTTCCTTTATTTTCATCGAAAAGAACTATATATTGATTAACCCTCGTGTAGTGGCACTTTTGATACCCAGACTTTAGTTACTTAAGTTTTTTTACGAAAACGTGCGAATTACGTTCACTGTGTCTTCATTTCAGATGTATGTGAGGTTGAACATGAGTATTGTAGTGGAATTAAATGAATAAAATAAGATATTCTTCTCACCCTCTTGTATTGGCCCTTTTGATACCCAGACTTTAGTTACTTTTTTCATAAAAACGTGCGAAGTACGTTCACTGTGTCTTCATTTGAGATATATGTGAGGTTGATCATGAGTATTGTAGTGGAATTAAAGGAATAAAATTAGATATTCTTCTCAACCTCGCAGAGTGGCACTTTTGCTACTGATTTGAAAAATATCATTAGCAAAAGTACCACTGTCTCAGGAGTGGGACAATTTTAAATGGAAAACATTGAATAATATCCGTTGTTATTAGAATGAGTGCTAAAGTATCAAATTAAGAATAAACTTCACCTGAAAAACATGTATTTATTTAACCCTAGTGTAGTGGCACTTTTGCTACTCATTCAAAGAGTTTCAGTAGCAAAAGGACTACTATCTCAGGATTAATAAATTTTCACTCAAGAAGATAATATAATCTCCAAAGGAGTCAATAGCAGGCCTGCATGACACACGTTTGCTTTATTTTCAACGAAAAGAACTATATATTGATTAATCCTCGTGTAGTGGCACTTTTGATACCCATTCAAAGAGTTTCAGTAGCCAAATAACCAATGTTTAATGATTAAAACATTTTTCAATGAGGAGTTAAAACTTGACACTCAAATAAGAATGTTTAATGATTAAAACATTTTCACTCAAGAACATAATATAACCTCCAATGAAGTTACCAGCAGGTCTGCATGACACACGTTTCCTTTATTTTCATCGAAAAGAACTATATATTGATTAACCCTCGTGTAGTGGCACTTTTGATACCCAATCTAAACAAAAGTGCCACTACTTAAGTTTTTTATGAAAACGTGCGAATTACGTTCACTGTGTCTTCATTTCAGATGTATGTGAGGTTGAAATTGAGTATTGTAGTGGAATTAAATGAATAAAATAAGATATTCTTCTCACCCTCCTGTATTGGCCCTTTTGATACCCAGACTTTAGTTACTTTTTTCATAAAAACGTGCGAAGTACGTTCACTGTGTCTTCATTTGAGATATATGTGAGGTTGATCATGAGTATTGTAGTGGAATTAAAGGAATAAAATTAGATATTCTTCTCAACCTCGCAGAGTGGCACTTTTGCTACTGATTTGAAAAATATCATTAGCAAAAGTACCACTGTCTCAGGAGTGGGACAATTTTAAATGGAAAACATTGAATAATATCCGTTGTTATTAGAATGAGTGCTAAAGTATCAAATTAAGAATAAACTTCACCTGAAAAACATGTATTTATTTAACCCTAGTGTAGTGGCACTTTTGCTACTCATTCAAAGAGTTTCTGTAGCAAAAGGACTACTATCTCAGGATTAATAAATTTTCACTCAAGAAGATAATATAATCTCCAAAGGAGTCAATAGCAGGCCTGCATGACACACGTTTGCTTTATTTTCAACGAAAAGAACTATATATTGATTAATCCTCGTGTAGTGGCACTTTTGATACCCAATCTAAACAAAAGTTTCAGTAGACAAATAACCAATGTTTAATGATTAAAACATTTTCACTCTCACATAATATCTCCATTTGAAGATTACCAGCAGGTTGCATGACACATTTCCTTGGAATTTAAATGAAAAGAATATATATTGATTAACCCTCGTGTATTGGCACTTTTGATACCCCGCCCTTAGTTACTTTTTTCATAAAAACGTGCGAAGTACGTTCACTGTGTCTTCATTTCAGATGTATGTGAGGTTGAACATGAGTATTGTAGTGGAATTAAATGAATAAAATAAGATATTCTTCTCACCCTCTTGTATTGGCCCTTTTGATACCCAGACTTTAGTTACTTTTTTCATAAAAACGTGCGAAGTACGTTCACTGTGTCTTCATTTGAGATATATGTGAGGTTGATCATGAGTATTGTAGTGGAATTAAAGGAATAAAATTAGATATTCTTCTCAACCTCGCAGAGTGGCACTTTTGCTACTGATTTGAAAAATATCATTAGCAAAAGTACCACTGTCTCAGGAGTGGGACAATTTTAAATGGAAAACATTGAATAATATCCGTTGTTATTAGAATGAGTGCTAAAGTATCAAATTAAGAATAAACTTCACCTGAAAAACATGTATTTATTTAACCCTAGTGTAGTGGCACTTTTGCTACTCATTCAAAGAGTTTCAGTAGCAAAAGGACTACTGTCTCAGGATTAATAAATTTTCACTCAAGAAGATAATATAATCTCCAAAGGAGTCAATAGCAGGCCTGCATGACACACGTTTGCTTTATTTTCAACGAAAAGAACTATATATTGATTAATCCTCGTGTAGTGGCACTTTTGATACCCATTCAAAGAGTTTCAGTAGCCAAATAACCAATGTTTAATGATTAAAACATTTTCACTCAAGAACATAATATAACCTCCAATGAAGTTACCAGCAGGTCTGCATGACACACGTTTCCTTTATTTTCATCGAAAAGAACTATATATTGATTAACCCTCGTGTAGTGGCACTTTTGATACCCAATCTAAACAAAAGTGCCACTACTTAAGTTTTTTTATGAAAACGTGCGAATTACGTTCACTGTGTCTTCATTTCAGATGTATGTGAGGTTGAACATGAGTATTGTAGTGGAATTAAATGAATAAAATAAGATATTCTTCTCACCCTCTTGTATTGGCCCTTTTGATACCCAGACTTTAGTTACTTTTTTCATAAAAACGTGCGAAGTACGTTCACTGTGTCTTCATTTGAGATATATGTGAGGTTGATCATGAGTATTGTAGTGGAATTAAAGGAATAAAATTAGATATTCTTCTCAACCTCGCAGAGTGGCACTTTTGCTACTGATTTGAAAAATATCATTAGCAAAAGTACCACTGTTTCAGGAGTGGGACAATTTTAAAGGGAAAACATTGAATAATATCCGTTGTTATTAGAATGAGTGCTAAAGTATCAAATTAAGAATAAACTTCACCTGAAAAACATGTATTTATTTAACCCTAGTGTAGTGGCACTTTTGCTACTCATTCAAAGAGTTTCAGTAGCAAAAGGACTACTGTCTCAGGATTAATAAATTTTCACTCAAGAAGATAATATAATCTCCAAAGGAGTCAATAGCAGGCCTGCATGACACACGTTTGCTTTATTTTCAACGAAAAGAACTATATATTGATTAATCCTCGTGTAGTGGCACTTTTGATACCCATTCAAAGAGTTTCAGTAGCCAAATAACCAATGTTTAATGATTAAAACATTTTCACTCAAGAACATAATATAACCTCCAATGAAGTTACCAGCAGGTCTGCATGACACACGTTTCCTTTATTTTCATCGAAAAGAACTATATATTGATTAACCCTCGTGTAGTGGCACTTTTGATACCCAATCTAAACAAAAGTGCCACTACTTAAGTTTTTTATGAAAACGTGCGAATTACGTTCACTGTGTCTTCATTTCAGATGTATGTGAGGTTGAACATGAGTATTGTAGTGGAATTAAATGAATAAAATAAGATATTCTTCTCACCCTCTTGTATTGGCCCTTTTGATACCCAGACTTTAGTTACTTTTTTCATAAAAACGTGCGAAGTACGTTCACTGTGTCTTCATTTGAGATATATGTGAGGTTGATCATGAGTATTGTAGTGGAATTAAAGGAATAAAATTAGATATTCTTCTCAACCTCGCAGAGTGGCACTTTTGCTACTGATTTGAAAAATATCATTAGCAAAAGTACCACTGTCTCAGGAGTGGGACAATTTTAAATGGAAAACATTGAATAATATCCGTTGTTATTAGAATGAGTGCTAAAGTATCAAATTAAGAATAAACTTCCCCTTAAAAAACATGTATTTATTTAACCCTAGTGTAGTGGCACTTTTGCTACTCATTCAAAGAGTTTCAGTAGCAAAAGGACTACTATCTCAGGATTAATAAATTTTCACTCAAGAAGATAATATAATCTCCAAAGGAGTCAATAGCAGGCCTGCATGACACACGTTTGCTTTATTTTCAACGAAAAGAACTATATATTGATTAATCCTCGTGTAGTGGCACTTTTGATACCCATTCAAAGAGTTTCAGTAGCCAAATAACCAATGTTTAATGATTAAAACATTTTCACTCAAGAACATAATATAACCTCCAATGAAGTTACCAGCAGGTCTGCATGACACACGTTTCCTTTATTTTCATCGAAAAGAACTATATATTGATTAACCCTCGTGTAGTGGCACTTTTGATACCCAATCTAAACAAAAGTGCCACTACTTAAGTTTTTTATGAAAACGTGCGAATTACGTTCACTGTGTCTTCATTTCAGATGTATGTGAGGTTGAACATGAGTATTGTAGTGGAATTAAATGAATAAAATAAGATATTCTTCTCACCCTCCTGTATTGGCCCTTTTGATACCCAGACTTTAGTTACTTTTTTCATAAAAACGTGCGAAGTACGTTCACTGTGTCTTCATTTGAGATATATGTGAGGTTGATCATGAGTATTGTAGTGGAATTAAAGGAATAAAATTAGATATTCTTCTCAACCTCGCAGAGTGGCACTTTTGCTACTGATTTGAAAAATATCATTAGCAAAAGTACCACTGTCTCAGGAGTGGGACAATTTTAAATGGAAAACATTGAATAATATCCGTTGTTATTAGAATGAGTGCTAAAGTATCAAATTAAGAATAAACTTCACCTGAAAAACATGTATTTATTTAACCCTAGTGTAGTGGCACTTTTGCTACTCATTCAAAGAGTTTCAGTAGCAAAAGGACTACTATCTCAGGTTTCAGTAGCAAAAGGACTACCAATGTCTCAGGATAATAAAATTTTCACTCAAGAAGATAATATAATCTCCAAAATTTTCACTCAAGAAGATAATATAATCTCCAAAGGAGTCAATAGCAGGCCTGCATGACACACGTTTGCTTTATTTTCAACGAAAAGAACTATATATTGATTAAACCTCGTGTAGTGGCACTTTTGATACCCATTCAAAGAGTTTCAGTAGCCAAATAACCAATGTTTAATGATTAAAACATTTTCACTCAAGAACATAATATAACCTCCAATGAAGTTACCAGCAGGTCTGCATGACACACGTTTCCTTTATTTTCATCGAAAAGAACTATATATTGATTAACCCTCGTGTAGTGGCACTTTTGATACCCAATCTAAACAAAAGTGCCACTACTTCAGTTTTTTTTTTATGAAAACGTGCGAATTACGTTCACTGTGTCTTCATTTCAGATGTATGTGAGGTTGAACATGAGTATTGTAGTGGAATTAAATGAATAAAATAAGATATTCTTCTCAACCTCTTGTATTGGCCCTTTTGATACCCAGACTTTAGTTACTTTTTTCATAAAAACGTGCGAAGTACGTTCACTGTGTCTTCATTTCAGATGTATGTGAGGTTGAACATGAGTATTGTAGTGGAATTAAATGAATAAAATAAGATATTCTTCTCACCCTCTTGTATTGGCCCTTTTGATACCCAGACTTTAGTTACATTTTTCATAAAAACGTGCGAAGTACGTTCACTGTGTCTTCATTTGAGATATATGTGAGGTTGATCATGAGTATTGTAGTGGAATTAAAGGAATAAAATTAGATATTCTTCTCAACCTCGCAGAGTGGCACTTTTGCTACTGATTTGAAAAATATCATTAGCAAAAGTACCACTGTCTCAGGAGTGGGACAATTTTAAATGGAAAACATTGAATAATATCCGTTGTTATTAGAATGAGTGCTAAAGTATCAAATTAAGAATAAACTTCCCCTGAAAAACATGTATTTATTTAACCCTAGTGTAGTGGCACTTTTGCTACTCATTCAAAGAGTTTCAGTAGCAAAAGGACTACTATCTCAGGATTAATAAATTTTCACTCAAGAAGATAATATAATCTCCAAAGGAGTCAATAGCAGGCCTGCATGACACACGTTTGCTTTATTTTCAACGAAAAGAACTATATGTTAGCCTAGTTAAGGTTATGATTACTTACAAGGTCGTGAGGCTATGTCACGAAATGATTGAAGAGGGAGGAATACCGTTTAGTAAGATAGCTTAAATGTTTGAATGCTAATGTTTTTGAAACATTCGTGGATAATGATAGGCTAGTGGCATGGCGATTGGGTTAGGGCTGGGGTAGGGTTAGTAACTGAAATGGGTGGCAGCAGTACCCGGTTGAAAAGTAATCCATCACTCTAAAACTCGTTCATGCCAATTTTATTATCCATTACCCTACAACCCGATAATAACCACTTCATTAACCATCACTCTATTCCCGGTAATACCCACTTCATTACCCATCACCCTATAACTCGGTAACACACAATTAACTACCCACCATCCTATAACTCGGTAATACCCTCTTCAATTACAGCTTCATTACCTATCACAATATAACTCGGTAAAACAGACTTCCTTGTCCATCATCCTATAACTTGGTAATACCAATCTCATTTCCTATCATCCTATAACTTGGTAATACCAACTGCATTACCCATCGCCCTATAACTTGGTATTACCCGCTTCATTACCCATCACCTATAACTCCGTAATACCCATTTCATTATCCATCACCTATAACTCCGTAATTCATATTTCATTACCTATCACCCTTTAACTGGGTATCCGTTTACTGATTTCTTCCTACTTTCTATCCAATCGCCCCATAACTAGTTTATACCCAATTTGTGACCAATCACCAAATAACTACTGTTATTCACACCTTATTATTCATCATCAGTAGATTATACCTACTTTGTAAACTCTCACAAGTTTATACCAACTTTGTTACCAATTACCCCATAACCAGATTATACCGATCATGTTAGCTATCATCCAATTACTAGATATTACCCACTTTGTTTCTCATCACCCTCTACCTAGTTTACATACACTTTGTTATCCACTATTTCAAAACTAGATGTCTTCTACCCGGTGTCAACCGATTTGTTGCCGTCTTGGATAGGCAGAAACATAATATCAGGATATGGTACAGTAGTAAATACCAAATACAAAGTATCTCTCTAATTGACTTTGATTTCATTAAATTTCTTCCAGAAAGATGGATTCCGAGAGGGAAATGGAGTCACACGCTGGTAAGAAAGTTGTTGTTGCTGTTGTTAGCGAAAAATAAAAGTAGAATTATACAGTGTTTTTGTTATGATATTCTTTTCAGATTTGTTTTTAATTTATTTCTTGTCATTATAGATATTGCCAGTTTATTACAGTGTGAATTGAAAAAGTGGAAAAGGGAAGAAAAGAGAAGGAAACGAATATCAAGAGAACGAAAAAAAACACATAATTTCATAGCAAGAATTATAAGGGAGACAATCGAACGAGGTAATGATAATCTTGTCAGACATTATAAATTTTGATCAAGTAAGTTTAGAGTTACAACCTAAAAGTATGCATTCTGTGACGAAAATTTATCATTGATACTTTGATAAAGGCTTATATAATTACCATTTGTTTCAGCTTTCTTCATAGCAGAATACGTGAATCAACCTTAATGTAAGTATATTTGTAGTTTGTCTTATGGAAATGGGCTTTGAACGAAGTACACTATAGTCTTTAGGGTGTTGGTTAGGGTTAATGTTAAGGGTTAGGGTATAGGCACTTTGACGTACTGTTCGAGAAACATTCGAGAGGGAACCTCACATTTTTGGGATGATAGTCATTTGTGTTTGCTTTTAGTTTTATTGGGTGATTAACACTTGGGTATATCATAATTAGGGTTAGGGTTGGGTGTTAGGGTATCACCTAGGGTTATTTAGGGTTAGGGAGTTGACACATTGGGTGATAGGTTAACACTTTTGGACGTCAGATGCCAGTCATCATTTATTGAGAATTAATGTTCTTATTAGGATTAACCCCCCTTTGCTTCCCATGGTATTTCCCATTTCTCTTTGTTTTGTGGAGATGTTAGGATAACACTGTGTTGGGTTCTCTATGATTGATTGCTATAGTAAGTGATAGGTAACATTTGGGTATCACCTAGTTATTGGGTGATAGGTAACACTTTGAGTTATTGGGTGATAGGTAACATTTTAGGGTTATTATTGGGTTAGGGTAAGGGTTAGGGTTAGGGTTAGGGTTAGGGTTAGGGTTAGGGTTAGGGTTAGGGTTAGGGTTAGGGTTAGGGTTAGGGTTAGGGTTAGGGTTAGGGTTAGGGTTAGGGTTAGGGTTAGGGTTAGGGTTAGGGTTGGGTTAGGGTTAGGGTTAGGGTTAGGGTTAGGGTTAGGGTTAGGGTTAGGGTTAGGGTTAGGGTTAGGGTTAGGGTTAGGGTTAGGGTTAGGGTTAGGGTTAGGGTTAGGGTTAGGGTAAGGGTTAGGGTTAGGGTTAGGGTTAGGGTTAGGGTTAGGGTTAGGGTTAGGGTTAGGGTTAGGGTTAGGGTTAGGGTTAGGGTTAGGGTTAGGGTTAGGGTTAGGGTTAGGGTAAGGGCACACGCACTTGCGTCGAAGATGCGTTAGGGAACGCCCACTTTTGTGACGTCAGATGCCAGTCATCATTTATTGAGAATTAATGTTCTTATTAGACTTGATTAGAATTACCCCCCTTTGCTTCCCATGATGCATTTTTCTATTTCAAAGGCGCCATTTCTCTTTGTTTTGTGGAGATGTTGAGGATTACCTGCTGTGTTTTTTTCTCTGGATGATTGATTGCTATAGTAAGTGTTATTTAAGTGATTTGATAGCTGATAACTGCAAGAAATATTATTAGGAGTTATTATTAGGAATGTTTGGTTTATGAGGGATAGGGTTAGGGTTAGGGTTAGGGTTAGGGTTAGGTAACAATTTGGGTATCACCTAGTTATTGGGTGATATGTGAAACTTTGGGTATTCCCTAGTTATTGGGTGATAGGTAACACTTTATGTATCCCCTAGTTATTGGGTGATAGGTAACACTTTGGGTATCCCCTAGTTATTGGGTGATAGGTAACACTTTGGGTATCCCCTAGTTATTGGGTGATAGGTAACACTTTGGGTATCACCTAGTTATTGGGTGATAGGTAACACTTTGGGTATCACCTAGTTATTGTGTGATAGGTAACACTTTGGGTATCCCCTAGTTATTGGGTGATAGGTAACACTTTGGGTATCCCCTAGTTATTGGGTGATCGGTAACACATTGGGTATCACCTAGCTATTGCGTGATATGTATCACCTAGTTATTGGGTGATAGGTAACACTTTGGGTATCACCTAGTTATTGGGTGATATTGTGTGATAAGTAACATTTTGGGTATCCCTTAGTTATTGGTTGATAGGTGAAACTTTTGGTATCCCCTAGTTATTGGGTGATAGGTAACACTTTGGGTATCCCTTAGTTATTGGGTGATAGGTAACACTTCGGGTATCACCTAGTTATTGGGTGATAGGTAACACTTTGGGTATCACCTAGTTATTGGGTGATAAGTAACATTTTGGGTATCCCTAGTTATTGGGTGATAGGTCCCACTTTGGGTCCACCATTATTGGGTGATAGGTAACACTTTTGTATCCCTATTATTCCCATTCCCATCCCATTTGGGTATCCCCTAGTTCCCATTGGGTTCCATAGGTAACACTTTGGGTATCACCTATTCCATTGGGTGATAGGTAACACTAACACTTTGGGTATCACCTAGTTATTGGGTGATAGGTAACACTTTGGGTATCCCCTAGTTATTGGGTGATAGGTAACACTTTGGGTATCCCCTAGTTATTGGGTGATCCAGTTATTCCATAGGTCCATGTATCATCCATTATTGGGTCCATCCCATTCCATCTTTCCATCCCCAGTCCATTGGGTCCATCCATCCACTTTCCCATCCCATTCCAGTTATTCCATCCATCCACTTTCCATCCCATTCCATCCCATCCATCCACATTCCCATCCATCCATTCCATTCCATCCATCCATCCATCCATCCATCCATCCATCCATCCATCCATTCCATCCATCCATCCATCCCCATTCCATTCCCCATTCCCATTCCCATTCCCATTCCATTCCATCCATCCATTCCATTCCATCCATCCATCCCCATCCCATTCCATTCCATTCCATCCCATTCCCATTCCATTCCATTCCCATTCCCATTCCATCCCCATTCCCCCATTCATCCCCATCCATTCCCATTCCATCCATCCATTCCCATTCCATTCCATCCATCCCCATTCCCATTC